>NC_084484.1:149213330-149296186 GCF_030035675.1 Rhineura floridana | reverse complement strand
AATCTAACAAATAAAAATGTACCCATTGTGCTGGAGAGTGCAAACTCTATTCTTAAGAACAGAGACAAGCCCTGCAGGATCAGAGCAAAGATTTACTTTTTCCTACTGTGGTCAACCAGATTATTTTATTATTATTTATTTGATTTCTTACCTGTCCTTTGCCATAAGATCCCAGGGCAGGTTACAACAATTTAAAAATGCAATATTAAAGCAATCTAAAACATGTGCCTGTGGGAAGCACACAAGCAGCACATGAAGTCAATAGCCCTCTCCCACTGTTGTTCTCCAGCAACTGATATTCAAAGGCATGCTGCATCTGATCCTGAAGACAGCTTTTAGCCATCATGACTAATAGGGATGGGATCCGTTGGCCAGTGCCCATTTGAAAGCATTCTGTCAACCCAACAGGCTGATATCAATTCAGGTTTGCTCTTTGTCCACAAGTTGCTGCTTTTACCTATCCGTTTTTCCCCTTGAAAAAATATTGATATTAATATCAATATTTTTCAAGAAAATATCAGTATTTTGAAATGAAATGTCAATAAATTGAAGGAAATATTGATAAAAATATTGATAGTAATATCTATATTTTAAACACAGATTTAAAAAAAAAACTTTCCAAAAATAGCCATGGAAAATTGCTACATAAAAATCATATCTGCAATGATAGCAAATAAACAAATTAATGGAAAATTTTAATTGGGTGGAATTCTAGCACATCCCTAATGACTAGTACCCATTGATGGCCTCATGCTCCATGAATTTATCTAATTCCTCTTTAAAGCCTTAGGGGCCATCACCATATATTGTAGTAGCAAATTCCATAGTTTAGGTGCTGTGTGAACAAGTACTTTCTTTTGTCATGAATCTCCCATAATTGAGTTTCATTGGGTGACCATGAATTCAAATATTATGAGAAAGGGTTAAACACTTCTCTGTCTACTTTCTCTACACCAGAGGTCGCCAAACGTTTTGGACCAGTGGGCACATTGCAAATTTTGAGAGATTGCTGAGGGAGTCAGTAACAAAATGGCTGCCATGGGGGTGTGACATAATATAAGAGAATAATTGTTGATTTTCTACCTACCCACCTCTGCCCCCAGACAACCTCATGCCTTTTTAAAAAATAAATGTTGGCGTACCTGGCAGGGGGCACCAATGAAGTTCTTTATCCATGAGCACCAGGTTGGCAACCCCTGCTCTACAACATGTATAATTTTATAAACCTCTATCATGTTCATGCCCTCCCTTACTCATTTTTTTTCTAAAGAGCCCCAAGCATTCTCATATTTCCTTATAGGGGAGTTGTTTTGCAGTTTTGTATGTTTCTTACAAACATTTCCCAACATAAAACCAATGTCACCTTACAATAATTGATTCTGAGGTTCAGTGTTTCAAAATAAAATATCATACAGAACGAAATTACAATGTACCATTTGTAATTCAGTAATATGAGAGCATTGGTCAGGGGTCTGATTACTTTTGCAAGCCACTGTATATGTGATGTGAGCGTCCCCGTCCCCCCGTGTACATCACTTAACACTACTTATATTGAACCATATTTACTAGTTTATTGCCCATTCACCCATTTTGGAGACATCCCTTAGGAGCTCTTCACAATCCCTTTTTGGCTTTGTCTCTGTGAATACTTTTGCATCGTCATCAAACTTAGCCAATTCTCTGCTCACCCCTAACTTCAGGTCATTTGCAAGCAAGCTTAAAAAGCATCGGTCCCGATACAGATCCTATATCCCTCTATTTTGAGAGCTATCCGTTTATTTCCACTTTCTGCTTCCAGTTATCAATCCATAAGGGGGCCTGTTCTCTTATTCCATGGAACATAGAAACATGCAAAGCTGCCTTATGCTAAGTCAGACCATTGGTCCACCTAGCTCAGTCCTGTCTACACTGACTGGCAGCAGCTCTCCAGGATTTCAAACAAGATTATCTCCTAGCCCTACCTGGAAATGCATGAAAGGCAGATGCTCTACCCCGAGCTATTAAGGTTACTTGGGAGCCTTTGGTGAGAGACTTTATCAAAAGTGCTTTGTAAGTCTTAAGTATATAACATCTAGTGGATCACCCCTATCCAATTCATGACATTGGCCATGCTGTCTGGGGCTGATAGGGTTGTAGTCTAAAACATCTAGAGGGCACCAGGTTGGGTAAGAATGGGCTTATCACTGTAGGACTGGGAGCTAGCAAAACAGTTGAGCTGGGCTGAAGCTCCTGTGAGCCAGCAGTTCAGTCATTTTTCAGGAAAGGTTTTTGGCAAGACTAAATGACATCAAGTGGAACTTCTAGGGAGGGGAGACAAAGCAGAACTTCGGGCAACAAAACGTTTGTTTTCAGGAATTTGTAGAGCAAAATATCTGGCTGACAAGTTGCTCAAACTAGGAGCCAAGCCTGAGACAGCAGTTATGTAAGAGAGGGCTTCCCAGATCATTTGACCCAACTGGTCTGACCCACTGCAGTACTCCTTCCAGCTGTTACCAGGGTGGCACTGTAGAGTAATAATTAGGCCAGCAGTTCCTTGGGCTATGCCCTGCCCTGGTTCTGCTAGATTGTCACGCTGGCCCTGCTGCTTGATCCCCAAGTTAGAACCTGCTGGCACTTTTGCAATCTCATGTTTGCATCTTTTTGATTATTCTCCAGTTGAAGAAATGTTACTTCTACAATATTAAATAAGGAAGACATGCTGATTGTGTACATTTTCTTGCTCTAATTTCATATTTCAGGTACTGAAATGTGTTATCTCTTAAGAGTCAACTCATTAGTACCATTAACTATAAAACTAAAGCAGGGACTTAAAACATTATACTAAAAAGTAACACGGGGTAATATACTTTAAGAAAGAAGAAATGTCGTATAAGTGTCCAAGAGAGTAGGACTCCACAAAAACATCTTTATTCCGTAAACGATTTTTTAAAATTAAATGCAGCATTTTATTGTGAAACAGACAGACTTTAGTTATGTCAAAACACTCTTTTGGGAGCTACATAAAGCTGTAAAAGACAGTATATGAAAAGGCATTCTTTAAGAAAAGAAATCACCATCCCATGAAGCTGATTTCCAGATGTTTGGAAACATTAGAATTTCCTGTCAGTACATTTAGGTAACACTAAAATGAGTTAACTTTCCATTCTGCCAGCCCTCTTCAAAGATGAAAGAGAACTCTCTGCATAAATTGCCTTATCTATAATTCACCGAAGTAAGCTGTGGAATGAACTCTGAAAGAAGCAGAACTCTCTCTTGGCTTGTATCACATCTTCTAAGCAAACTACTTTTATTTCCACTCTATCTTTAAAATGAAATTAATGGCCTTAAAAGTTGAATGAATGTTAATGAGTGATGATGTTGAGTGGTTTGTTTGAACTGAGTTATGTGTGTGGTTTGAATTTATATATATATAGCTTCTGCTCCTCAGAAAGTCTACCTACCCATGTCTGAAATCAGCCACATGATGAGTACGCATTTATTCAAGTAGCCTTGAATTGACTTCTTGTAGGCACGGCCACAGCAGGTTATCTTTGAAGGTTAGCTTGCATACCTAGTACCAGCTGTGACCTGAAAAAATGAGAATTTACAAGTTTAAATGAAGTTTGAGAAGAAAATATGGTTATTATGAAAATAAATGTTGACGTGCCAAATGCCATTTTCAAAAGGCTGTCATATTTCATGGTTCTTGCTGTTTCATTGCACTTTAGAGAGAGAAAATATTCCTTATAATGAGAGAACTTATTTTACTGAATCATTGACCACATTCCCTTTGATTTCATAGAATCTGGATTAATGCAGGACTGCACTTTGTTCTATCTGCTAATAATATGTATTAACTTCAGGTGATTCATAAAGTAGAATTTGTCTGTGTTTCAGTCAGAAGTAAAAAACTTTCACTGCTAAAATATTGTGAGCAGATTCTGGCTCATATCAATATATGCATGTACTATTCCTTTTGATCCAGGTATAGCACTCTTCAGTGTTTGTTTCAAACACAATCACTGGACTCATTTGTCCAGTTATTGATGGGAACGAAATTGCAGACAGCAAAGACATGGAAATGTGTCAATATCCCAAGAGATTGGAAACTCCTATGCAGATTATGGGATCTACTTGCCGTAGATAAAATCAGGTCAAGAGTGTAGCTGGTCTATGTTATAAATACATTTGGGGGGGGATTGCTAATTTTTACAGATACCTCATAACCATGTTTTGCAGAAGACCAATAATGCTGAACCCTAAACGTATTTTGGAGAAATGCATACATTTAGGTCTTGCATCCTTCCTTGAACATTTTCCTTATACTTTTATTTTCTCAGACATTACTTTCTGATCCATAGTGTAGAATATTTTCTATTCTTTATTTCTCTTTATTTTATTAAAGATTTGAACGTGTTCCCCCCCCCATTATTTCTGTTTGTGTTGCATTTACTCAGTGATGCTCTGTAAAAATAAAATATAACTAAGGTATGATAAATATACATTAGAAAAGGAAGAGACTAGTAAATTCTAGTTGTTTTTATCATGCCCTTGACTTTTTATTTTTAATTGTGGGGCAGTGATAACACAAGTCCTCTATTATATCAGATGTCAGTACCTTAGAAAAACATTTCATGTTTCAACCGTTTAGATTATGCACTTATAAACAAAAAACAAGACGTGTTGAAAGGATGGTACTTTGACAAATAGTAACTTATCACAATTATTTTCAAAGTTAATGCTTTAAAGTATATTGGGTTTGTGTTAGTCTTAGAACATTCTTCAGTGTACAGCCACTTTATTCTGAAGAATGCCTTGCACTAAACCCATAAACTCCCTAGTCAATACACCAGAGAAAGCTATTTGTGAATTTGCATCCAGGTTTCAAACGGAAAAATACAAGAAAACTCTGTAATCATTTAGGTGTACCAAACATTGAGTAAAAATTCAGTATCTGTGTTTCTCCTCTTTTGCTTATTACTTACAAAATAATCCTAGCCATGTATATTCATGAGTAAGTTATATTGCATTCATTGGGGCTTATTCCCAGGTAAGTGGGTTTAGGATTGCAGGAAATTTAACAAAAAAAACCCAGTTTGTGCATTCTGTGCATATAGGGTACCTGGTCGTTGTTTGGATGCAAGGAATCTTAATGCCTGTGTTCTTCAAACAGGAACCTCCATTCCTCATAGCAACATTTGAAACTAAGGACGCATGCAAAAGCACTTTTCTCCCGGCTATCCAGTCATTCAGAGATTATCTTTGTCAAAGCTGAAATTCTGTAATTACCTTCTTTTTACCTTTGATGAAAAATATTAAATAAGCATACTTCAGGTGCAATCCTAACCTCTCAATGGTGATGGCTGGGGGATTTAGGATGATGATGGGCCCCTTTTCACTGGTGGTGGTGAGGCTCTGCCATGGCAGAGGTCCCAAGCTGCACCGTAGCAGGCAGAAAACTGCTGATGCTGATTCTGTCACTGCTGGTAGGCGGTGGAAAGACCCAAACTGTGGCATGACAGGGCAGAGTGCGGAAGACTAAAGCTTCACAGATCCCCTGGGGAGGCCAGTTCTTGAGTCCCTCAGCTAAGTCAACCTGGAGCTGGCACAGCAAAAAAGGAAGGATCTTTCTCTCTATCTCACTCATACACATACACACCCCTCTTCTGCCCTGGCTGGCTACAGCTGACAAGGCATCAGAGAGAATCCGCCACCCTGCACCTTCCCATCACCTGTTAGGATTACACTGCCTGGATGCTTGTCCTGGTATTCTTATTCTATTTTAGAAAAGCTTGCAATGCCAATTATAGTTTGATGCCAAATGCATATTTAAAATGGTACCTATTGTGCATTTTTATTGAGAAATCAGATATGCTTGTATCTTTTCTTTTGAGAGCCTTTAAAAACACATCCAGGAATATGCAATTAGAACATCTGTGACAGATCTGTTTTTAACATATTTCATATTTCAGAATCTAAGGAAATTTGGTGGTCTGTGGACCTTGCTTGTTAATTTCCTGATGAATGGGTAGTGAGGCCAAGAAGTGCACTCAGTACGGCATGTCCTCTGAAGATAGATGATCTCAAATAAATTCTATTCCCAATCAATGTTTGATTTGTTATGTGTTAAACCACTTCTTTGTAAGGACAGTGTTTGTAAGCCTTGTAATGAGATAGCCCTTTGAGACATTACCTCTTCTTTCTGTAATTTTGATAAATGGAACTCTAATTCATAAAGGATACAGTGATTGAAGGGCAACTTTCGGTCTCCTACATTTTCATTTAGATAAATGCTTGGTTTATTGTGGCAAACTGAGGTATATTCAACTGAGTGATAAATTTAAAGAACAGCCAAGCCAACAAGCTTCTGTCAAACCAAAGTAGCCCAGTTTTATATTTCTTTCAGATAAATGTAAGTTCAATATTGTAAAACTAAATTGATTTCAGAAAGATTTCTCTAAATTGTTGATCTGCACATTTCCCACATTCACCTCTGTGTCCAAGTACAGCACTTTTTTGCTACAAGTGCACTGTTGGATTGCTGTTAAGAGGATAACTGCCAGCAGTGGAAGGCTAGTAAAATCAGGTTAGATCCCAGCCTTCTGTTTTGAAGTTTACTGCCATGCCTTTGTTCTCCAAAAGCACACAATCCCATGGATAAAAAGTTCTGGAAAGGCTGTTTTGAAGTATATTTTTGTAAATTGAAACATGTATCATGGGATAGATTCCATTTATTTCATATTGGAAAACGTTTACTTATTGCAGAAACTGGTCCAAAGCCCAAACAGAATTCTACAATATTTGTAACATTTCTATAGGCACTGAAGAAGATGTAGTAAAGTCAAAGAAAACCTTTCGAAGCCAAGCTGTGGTAAATCAGAATGCTGAAACTGAGCTCATGCTAGAAGGGGATGATGATGCCGTCAGCTTGCTGCAAGAGAAGGAAATCGACAATCTTGCAGGTAACAAACTATTTTTATTAGTTTAATGTAAATAAATGATATAAAAATTGTACTTATTCTAAACTTTCCCATCTGTCTCCTGTAGTGGCATTTATTTGAGGTAGGGAACTGTTTCATTTTGGAAACACTTTATATAGATTAACAAAGTTTTCATCTAATTTATCCTCAAAACATTATAAAAAAGCAGTTATTCAAAGATCACCTGATGAACCTAGGTGATTCATGTCCAAATCCATTATACTATCTATCATTTTACACTGATATATGGCACATGTTGTAGAAAGAGCATTTTGAGAAAAATTAATTAGGTGTATTAAAGGTTTTTATTGTGAAAAAGTAACAAAAGAGAAAATAGAGAAAATCAGCCTGACCAGCTACATTTAAAAATATTCCCACACAATCCCCATGCAAACATTTTATTTTGGGGGCTCTTTTCAAAACTTTCCTCACTTGGATCAGAAGAGTACTTCTGATGAATTTTGTTTGGGAAAGCAAGCCCCATGCCTGGATTTGAATGGCACAACAAGCCAGAGCATGCTTTGTTTCATAGCAGGAGCAGAGAAAGAGTGAAGTGCCCATGATTGCAGTAGCATACTCCAGTACACTGCTTGTTTATATTAAACCATAGTTTATTTTAACTATGGTTTAATGTGACATGCAAACCAGGTCACCGCCAATGAAGGGAGCTTCAGACTCATAGTAACCTCTTCCATTACAGAACAGACAATATTTCCCAGGGCTTTATAATAAGCATTTATTGGTAAATAAATATAATTTGTTAATAAATGTAGCTGTAACCAGAGTTCAGCTCTAGCACAGCAGTTGGTATTAACAGAAACAGTTATACTGAAATAGAGTCCTTGCACTCTGTTTGAATAAAACATCCTACACCCATGATGATTGATGAAGCAATAAATCCCATTATCATCTTCTTAACATAAAAAGAGTTAACCCAGGGGCTTTAATGATGGCTTCAACACTTGAAATAAGGGATGTGGGGGGAATCACTTCCTGGAGAAAAGTATGGTTTAACAGATATCCAATCCTTCTCAGCCATCTCTCTTGTGTTCAGTATAATTACTCTTTTCCATTCTTCCCTGTCTGTTAATCTAGAAGAGTTTTAGATTAAGTCACACTTTCTCCTAAAGTTCAACAGGCTGAAGGAAGTGGAAGGTGTTTGGCAGTTGTTAGAGATCAAGAGGAACTTTCTGCTAGACTAAAAATTCAAAAGGAAACCCTTTGTATTACATATTTTATTACAGGCAGATTTTAGTCTTCTGAATTGTGGTGGGGAGGGGAAGATCATACACATTCTGTGAAGTAAATATAACAAAATGACTAAAAGTTCATAGGGATGTTCTGGCAGTTTAGTATAAGGAATAACAAAGTACAAGCCTATAGCACAGTAGGAATAATATTAATGTAACTGAATTGCTAAGTACTTATTTCATAATTAATTTTGTATAAATATAGGTACCATATTCTTTGGTGAATAAAGTATCAGAATAGTAGAATATAACATGATGAATTATGCCACTGCTCTGTTAATTGAAGCAGGTCTGAGACTTCAATGTGTTACAGGGTTTAGGTCAAGGCAGTTCTGGTACTCATACTGAGGAATCATTACCTAATTGCCAATTTGCTACTGGGCCAGGTTCAAGGTACTTATATTAATTCACAAAGCCCTAAAACACTTGGGCTCAGAGTACCTTAAGGACTGCTTGACTCCCTATATTCCATCTTGATCACTGAGATATTCTGATGGGACACTACAATTTCAAAAGTGACAAAGCATAATTGTATACAATATTTCCTGGACTAAGAAAATACTGCATAGCAGTTGTGCATGATTTATTTATTCTGATACTTTATGTATCTCAAGAATAAGGGATAGCCAAAGTTTCTAAAAGCTCCATACAAAACCTTCATTTGGCTAAACGCCACCAAACACATAGCCAGTACTTAACTTATCAGCTATCTCCCACACAGCCTTCACTCCTTCTTCTCTTACCAGCATTTCCTCCACATCTGTGCTGCTAGGATTCCCTATCTCACTCCTACCTACAATTTCCTCAACCCATCCTTTCTCCCACCACAGCCATTGCAGCTACTGCTTCCTTCTTGCTCTCCCAACAATTACTGATGAGATTAATATATCTTTCCCTTATACCCTGTCTTTACTGTGATTCCTGGGGCAACCAACTGCAAAGCCCCACAGTTTGTGCTGTTGTTACCTACCTCATAGGCGCCCATGTTGCTCCTCTGCATTTGGCACAGGAAACAGGAAAGGCAAACTTCTAGGGCACATGTACACTAGGCTTTCTGGTCACTTTCAAGATTACAGCTTGTCTACTTTTAATGTAAAAATAAGGTTCATGGAAATGCTTGCATTTTCTTTAGAGTGTTAGGCTTGTGTGTGGTTGAAATTTTATTACAGTTAAATAGCCTTTAAAATCTGATAAATGGTCTTAAAGTTTTAAGAGCAGCAGTAGTGTATCTGGCTATTGAAGTATGATCATTTTTTTTAAAAAAAAACAGCTTTGTATTTCATTTTCTTATTTCATAATAATAAATGTTTCATAATTTTCTCTTTCAATTTTAGCTCCTAAATTTCTTCCCAGGCTGTTCATTTCAAGAGGCAAGTTGCTTATTGATAAATCACTGAGAGAGCAATAACTAGTAGTCCTTTCTGATATCTAAATCTGTGAATCAGCAGAATTTCAGTTTGCACATTTGTAGTGAATTGATCATTAACTCTTCTATACAATCCATTAATTTCCTAAGTCATAAATGTTTTAAACAAGATTTTCATTGCTTTTTGAATAATAATTCTACTAACTTGTTAGTTAAAAGTATGCTTCTAGTGTGCAATGGTCATTTACTGACAGACAGTAAAAAGATAAGAGTGAGGGCTTTTTGTTGGTTTTAATATTGGGCTGAATGTTTACTTAATAATTGGCAACATCAATAATAAATGTGATTAGCAAAGCACTACTACTACAACATTTATTTCTATTAACAGAGTCCTTGATGGAGATTCAGAAATAGCAATCAAGGTTATCCACAGAACATATGGGCATACATGAAACTGTGTTTCACCCAGTTATACCATTGGCCTATTTAGCTCACTGCTACCTATTCAAACTGGCTCTGCTTCTCCAAAGTCTCAGGCAGAAGTTATTTTCAGTCCCTGCCAGCTGAAATCCTTTTCAGTGGAGATGGTGGGGACTGAACCTGAAACATTCTACATGCAGACAGGAGTAGCTGGTGTTTCTTAAGCATTCCACTGAATACAAGATGCTGAAGGCAAGCCACAGAGGAACACTGTTGGCTTGTTCCCAGGCCACTGTTGGAAATAGAGTGCTGGACAAAATTCCCAAGACCACAGAATACAAATTGGAGATGAGGTCAGAGCCCCAAACACCTCTCCTTCAGATTATTTCTCTTTCCACTCTTCTCATTTTCTGCAGTGTCATGGAATGTCATTCTCTGACTTGATCCTCCCATTCAACTTCCCATGTTTAAAATGGCTAGAGGGAAAACCAAATTCATGCAGTCTCACACAGCAGTGTTGCACACATTATTTCTTTACCCTCAAAAACTAACTTTTGGAATTCACTGCTCCAGATGGTAAAGCTGCTATCTTAGAAGATTTTTTTAAAAGAATTAGATCAATTTGTGCAAGATTAGCTATGGCAATTATTGTCCATACAGCTAAATGGAAGCTTCATGTTCAAGGGTGGTACACCCCTGAAAAGGAGGTGCTACATGCAAGCAGGGGAAAGCTAATCACCTTTGAGCTTCCAGGAAAATCTGGCTAGCCCATGTTCTCCCCAGGTCTCTCCAAAAAGCCATGTCTCCAGATGCCCTCAACTAATGCATCTCTCTGCTGCTCCTTGCCCCCCCCAAAAAACCCCATTTTTTCCCCCTAACCATAAGTTCTCTCTCTCCAAGTCTTACACTTCCTGGTCTCCATATTTCTCATTCTGTTCAGAATCCGTTGGTAGGAGGATCTCTTCCCAACAGTCTTCTCCCATGCAAGCAAGGCGACAGAACTGCTGGTTGTTCTATCAGCCAGCCCTTAGATCTCCAGGTGCTGCTTTTGAATGCCAGGTCGGTATATAATAAAACCTCCCTTGTCCATGACTTAATTGTGGATGAGGGTGCCGACCTGGCATGTATAACCAAGACCTGGGTGGGTGAGCAGGGAGCAGTTGCTCTCTCTCAGCTTTGCCCACCTGGGTATACGGTGCAGCACTATGGTAGATCTGAGGGCCGGGGAGGCGGGGTCGCTGTGGTCTATAGGAGTATTTTCTCTCTCACCAGGCATCCTGTCCAGATGACGACTGGTCTAGAGTGCCTCCACCTTGTACTGGGCCAAGGAGACAGACTGGGAATCCTGTTGGTGTACCGCCCACCTTGCTGCCCAACAGCTTCCCTAGCTGAGCTGACAGAGATAGTCTCGGAGGTGTTGTTGAGGTCCCCCAAACTTGTGGTGTTGGGGGATATCAACGTTCATGCCGAGACTGTCCTATCTGGGGCGGCTCAGGACTTCATGGCCTCCATGACAACCATGGGGGCTGTCTCAATTTGTTACTGGCCCAACGCATGTGTCGGGTCACACTCTTGATTTGATCTTCGCCACTGGTCATGGAGATGGTGATCTGGAGGTGGGGTGTTTTTCATCTACTCCATTGTCATGGACAGATCACCGCCTGCTGAGTTTTAGACTTACGACGACTCTTTCCCTCTGCAAGGGTGGGGGACCTATTAAGTTGGTCCACTCCCGGAGGCTTATGGATCCTATTGGTTTTCAGAGGGCTCTGGGAGTTTTTCCAGCTGATAGTACTGGCGCTCCTGTCGAGGCCTTGATCGAACTGTGGAATACAGAGATGGCCCGGGCTATCGACACGATCGCTCCTGCGCGCCCTCTTCGATACAGAGCTCATACAGCTCCGTGGTATACCCCGGAGCTGAGAGTGATGAAGCAAGAGAGAAGGAGGCTAGAGTGCAGATGGAGACGAACTCCAGACGGATGCAATTATGCTTTGGTAAGTGCCTCTACTAAGTCGTATATAAAAGCGGTAAGGGCAGCGAAGAAGTCCCACTTCGCTGCCTCTATCAGGACATCTCTCTGCCGCCCAGCAGAGCTTTTTAGGGTTGTACGAGGACTCTTACATTCTGGTCCTCAAGATACCATTGAAACATCCGAAGCTCGCTGTAACGACATTGCAGGGCACTTCCAAAATAAAATTGCATGCATCCGTAGGGACCTAGACTCTGATGTTATGACAGATGAATCCATTGAAGTGTCCAGAACACGGTCTTGTCTTTCGTTATTGGATGAGTTTCAGTTGGTGCAGCTTGAGGAAGTGGACAAGGTGCTTGGAATGGTGCGGGCGACCACATCTGCTCTAGATCCTTGTCCATCTTGGCTGGTCAAGGCTAGCAGGACTGGTACCACCGGCTGGGCCAAGGAAGTGATAAATGCCTCCTTGAGTGAGGGAGTAGTCCCTAGCAGCCTCAAGGAGGCAGTAGTGAGACCTCTTTTGAAGAAACCTTCCTTGGACCCAGATAACTTGAACAATTATAGACTGGTGGCGAATGTCCCCTTTTTGGGCAAGGTTCTGGAGCGGGTGGTTGCCGGTCAGCTCCAGATGCTCTTGGATGAGACTGATTATCTGGATCCATTTCAATCCGGTTTTAGGCCTGGTTTGGGCACTGAAACAGCCTTGGTCACCCTGTACGATGACCTCTGTCGGGAGAGGGACAGAGGGAGTGTGACTCTGTTGATTCTCCTTGGTCTCTCAGCGGCGTTTGATACCATCGACCATGGTATCCTTCTGGGGAGACTCGCGGAGTTGGGAGTTGGAGGCACTGCTTGGCAGTGGTTCCGCTCCTACTTGGCGGATCGTCACCAGAAGGTAGTACTTGGGGAACACTGCTCGACACCTTGGACTCTCCATTGTGGAGTCCCTCAAGGGTCGGTTTTGTCCCCCATGCTTTTTAACATCTACATGCAGCCTCTGGGTGCCGTCATCAGGAGTTTTGGAGTGCGTTGCCACCAGTACGCTGATGACACGCAGCTCTATTTCTCCTTTTCATCTTCTGCAGGTGAGTCTGTGGATGTGCTGAATCATTGCCTGACCGCGATAATGGACTGGATGAGAGCTAATAAACTGAGACTCAATCCAGACAAGACCGAGACACTGTTGGTGAGTGCCTTCCCTGCTCAGATGGTGGATGTTTACCCTGTTCTAGATGGGGTTACACTCCTCTTGAAGGAACAGGTTCGTAGTCTGGGGGTTCTTTTCGATCCTTCCTTGTCTCTTGAGGCGCAAGTGGCCTCGGTGGCAAGGAATGCGTTCTACCACCTTCGGTTGGTAGCCCAGCTATGCCCCTATCTGGACAGGGATGACCTCGCCTCAGTTGTTCATGCTCTGGTAACTTCTAGGCTGGATTACTGTAATGCGCTCTACGTAGGGCTGCCCTTGAAGACAGTTCGGAAGCTTCAGATAGTGCAAAACGCAGCAGCCAGACTGCTGACGAGGACCAGCCGGTCAGCGCATATAACACCTGTTCTGGCCCGTTTGCACTGGCTACCTATTTGTTTCCGAGCCAGATTCAAGGTGCTGGTTTTGACCTATAAAGCCTTACATGGCGTGGGACCGCAATATCTTGTGGAACGCCTCTCCCGCTATGAACCTACCCGGTCACTTCGCTCAGCATCTAAGGCCCTCCTCCGGGTACCAACTCATCGAGAAGCCCGGAGGACAGTTACTCAATCTAGGGCCTTTTCTGTAGTGGCCCCCGAACTGTGGAATAGCCTCCCCGAAGAAGTACGCCTGGCGCCTACGCGCCTATCTTTCCGGCGCCAGGTTAAGACCTGGCTATGCTCCCAGGCATTTTAAGCGTTTATGTTATAATTTTTTTTAAAAAAATCATTTTCTTTTGTTCCTGCTTGTGTTCATTGTTTGTAGGCTGATTTTATTGTGATTTTGTATTTTAACCTTTTGTACACCGCCCAGAGAGCCATTCGCTATGGGTGGTTTATAAATGAAACAAATAAATAAAATAAATAAATAAATAAGCAGCCCAGTCCTAACACCTCACAGGCTTTCTCTTTCTAATGGGAGAACAAAGGTGTGAAATTTTGAAATGGTCAACTGCTGCCCAATTAAACAGACATATACTGCTTCCTAGATAGCAAACCTGCCCCTACCACTCATCCCCCTTCCATGTGCCACAGCACAGGTGCCCATGCAGTACTTAGCACCAACAGTACAGTGGCAAATTCAGAACAGCAGGGTCTCTTCATGATAGTCACGCCATGCCCTTTCACAGCCATGCTTCAGTCCTTCTAAGATTATATTATTTTTTATTTATTGCACTTGTATACCGCCCCATAGCCAAAGCTCTCTGGGCGGTTTACAGCAATCAAAAACATTAAAACAAATATACAATTTAAAACACATATTTTAAAAACAATTTAAAACACAATTTTAAAATTTAAAACAATATAAAAACAATTTAAAACACATGCTAAAATGCCTGGGAGAACTTTCTAACAACCTTTTAACATTATACAGTAAAAATGAGACTCTTAGGCTGTGGGTACACTAGTTGCTTCAAAAGCAACGAGAATGATTTTCCTGGCTTCATTTTGAAGCAACTCTGCTGTCACCTGGACACACCTCCCTTCCTCACTGCTGACCTCAGAACAAATCTTTCAGGACCACCCACAGCAAAGTGTTGGGCCAGTCACTGTCTCTGCCTGAGCCCACAGTAAAGCGTTTCCATCGGACACACCTGGACGGGCTGTGGGTTGTTCTACCAATCAGTTGTGAAATCTATCTGAAGCTGAATTTTTTTTTAAAAAAACACTCAAGTTGATCCAACCAGGTTTTAGAGTAAAAAGGGGCAGAGCACTTGCACCGTCACAACAGTAAGTGTGTCTGTACCCTTACTTTGTTTGGAATTTTGTTGAACAATGGATGCAAGATAAGGTGATGTCTTTTTGAAGTTCCGTTGTGCATAACAGAACTTGCACACCATTGTCTTGAAACTGAAGCACATTGGGTTTTCATTGTTCCTAAATGCTTTGGAGCATACAGAACCACCCAATCTGCCTGAGTCAAATCTCAACCATGGATTCAAGCTTTTACTGTTTTCCCACACTTCTAGTGACCAAATATCTGACCAGGCTTGAATCCTGCTTTCTGCTTCTCTGTCATTGTCAACACTTGACTGTCCTTTCTCACTGGCAGAGATATCGCTTGAATTACTGAATTCAGTGTCTCCACATTTATCTCCAGCTGCTACCAAACTGTGCCAGCACAGACTGATTTTACCCTAGTTAACTTATTCTTACTTCCTGTTCCAGCAGCTGGCAGAGGTGAGGATTCAGAAACTGCAGGGAATTAGGGGGCCATTCCACTGCCATGTCACTTTCCCCCTTAAATTATTCTATGCACTGAAATGTGTATAGAAGAAGAAAGGTATCTTATTGGGATGAAATCTTTTTATATTTTGTTGGGAAAGTGGCTTTGAATCCCGCAAAAATCATTCCAGTTTCCTCTAATTATTCACACCCTTGCCAACTACTCCTGCCTCCTATCTTTCCTTCATCCAGACACCCTGCCCTATACCCCCATTTTTTCTTTCTCACTCACTCACCAATCTCTCCCACCTCCATATCCGTCCCTTTCCTTTCACAACCAACTGTGCAATGTCCCCATTTTTGTTTCTCTCCCCCTCTCTCTCACAGTCCCTACCCCTCCTTTTCCCCCACACCCTTCCTACCCTACACTCCCATTTTCTTTCTCCCTCTCACCATCCCCTCATCTCTTCTGCCCCCTACCCCCATATTTCCTGATTCCAACCCCTTCTGCCTCGTGCCATATTTCTTTCTCCGTAACCAGTCTCTGCCTCCTACCCCCACTTTTTCCTCTCTCCAACCCCTCCTACTACCTCCTAACCCTCCTGCTCCTAGTTCCCCCCTCACACCTCTCTCTTTTGCCTCTCCTTCATGCTCTTCTCCCCTTCCCTCCCACAGCCTCTCACAGACCTCTTTAGGGCCCCACTTCCCTGCATGCCCCTCCTTGGTGGGGACTGCAGCCACTGCTCTTACCATGCTCACTGGACTGGAGGGAGGAGTTGCTGGCAGGTAACAGCCCTCTGAGGTGGGAAAGGAGGGGAGGGAAGGAGGGAGGCTTTCGCTTGCACACCTCAGCAGAATGAAGAGCTGCTGCTGCTGTTGCCACCTGGCACAGTGCGTCTTGATTGAGTAAGTGACAAGAGGGAAAGGGGTGGGCGCTCATTCGTGCCATGCTAGGCAGCAGCAGTAACAACAATGTCTTTTCTCCTGAGGTGTGTAAGTGAAGAGCAGCAGCTGCTGCTGCCATACACTTCCTTTGCAGCCTGAAGGGCCAAGCCAGGCTGAAGGGAAGAGAACCCCCATGACCTGCCTGCTGAAAAACGAATGGGACAATAATCCCCCATGACCTGGAACCAACATACCACTGCCTAGCACTAAGCAAGAAGAGAGTAAACACATTTTGTGTCACTGCCAGTGGGAGCATTCTTTCTGAGCTTTAAAAACAAAATCCTAATTTCAAAATGGTGTCAGCTGCCAACATGTACTTAGGCCTTTTAATATCCCCCCTTGTTTTTTCAGAATGGCAGGTAACAGTGTGCTGTGCACAATGAGTAAGAAGCTGCCACTGGACCTATGCTAAAGGGCTTCCCCAAGTGTTTCTGGATTCCATAACTCAAGGATCGCACTAATATTTGGTGTTCATCCATAAACTGACTGTGAAGCTTTCCTAGTCTAGAGAAAGGTCTGATAGTTGATTTACTGCGAAATGCCACAATAAAGAAAGGAAAGGTTTTTGTAACAGTTTGGTTGTATGATATTATCTGTAAGAAAATTTAATATGATAATCACAGGTCATAACATAGCAAATCAAAACACACACAAGAACATTACTACATCCAATAGAATTTAAAAGCAATACAGCACACATCCAAAATTTAATACGATTAAAAATAAACTGTGAATTCCAAGTGTCAAACAGTAATTACTACACTAATAAAAACAGTCCAGATTCTATGGCAAGTCCTAAAACTACAATTTAGCCTGGTAGCATTTGCAGATGCAGGCCTCTTTCTGATTTTAAAAAAATTGTTGTTATTTGCCTTCAAGTCAATTACAACTTATGGCGACCCTATGAATCAGCGACCTCCAAGAGCATCTGTTATAAACTACCCTCTTCAGATCTTGTAAGTTCAGGTCTGTGGCTTCCTTTATGGAATCAATCCATCTCTTGTTTGGCCTTCCTCTTTTTTCATTCCTTCTGTTTTTCACAGAGTAAAAATGGCCACTTGATAGCGGAAATGCATAAGGAAATGCATCCGCCAAGACATAAGTGATGTACTGCACTTCTGAACCAGAAACGTTGGCAATAATCTGACCCAGCATCCTACCTCTTATTGCTTCATAAAAAGGAGTGTGTCAGACATAATGTTTAATGTCCTCCACTTGACCCTGGCCACAAGGACAAAGCTGCTGCTCCACAGGGACTTTACACCATCTACCCTCAAGATATGTGAAGGGCATACTCTGGAAACGTAAACTGGTACAAGCTTTTCTTAATGGTGCACTGGTGAGGTTGACTAAGTACTATAAGATAAATTTATTTTTCTTAAAGTGGGGGCACTACAGGGAGAACTTTGAGTGCTGAACCAGACCAGCATCTTGTTTGGCATCCTGCTTGAGAAGCCAGTCACAAATTTTATTTGGGTCCCAAGACTTAAGTTTTTCTAACAAGGACAGAGAATACGTTTGCAGAAAGTGGTACAACATATTTTCCCACTGGTTCCCTTCCCTGTAATTCCAGTACCAAGATGATCTTTGGAGAGGCTGTCAAGCTTCTTGAAATACTTTAACAGTATCAGATGGACTTGAACTGTAATTGAGGGTAACCGTGTCTCCATCCTTAAGTGTGCGGCAGGGGTACCCCTGGAGACCCAAAGTTTTCCTTAAGAAGTTCTACTTGCTGTAGAAAGCTACAATATTGTATCTATGCTATGGAAAACGTAACACATGGTTTTCTTGCTTTCCTGGTACTAAGCCAAATATTGAACTATGACATTTGGCCATCTTTCAAGATTATCTATCGTACTATTTAAGATGGCATGGTGTGACACAAATGTCTTCCAGCTTGCTGTAGCACTGTTTCCCTGCCTTTGCCTATTCCTTCGCAAGTGCATGCCACTTACTAGTTCCCCCCAAAGTACGTGGGGGTACTGTCCCCTCCAAAGGCAAGTGCCTCATTAGTCATTTAGATTGTCCCATCTCCTCTCATAAAAGCCCTTGGATGCTTGGAGGGGGAGGAAACATTTTTAAGGACATCTCATCTTCCCCACCCTGTTGTCTATTATCCGGGTAGCTGGCAATGCTGTGTCCTACCCCATCTCTGGCAAACAAAGCAGAGCTCTGTGTCTCCTGCATCTGCATGTAGCTCTTTCCCCTAGTCGTGACAGAGTTCCTAGACTGGGGAGCCTGTAGTGCCCTACTGTGTTGCCAAAGACAGGGAGAGATGATACTATGATATGACAGGATAGATCTGAAGTCTCTGTCTTCTTTCCTAGCAGAGAAAGAGGAATGAGGGATGGATGGCATCCAGCCTATCTGATTCCAGCTGCCTCCTGTTTTTCTGGCTTCCAGACTGAAGGCAAAGCAGAACTTCAGGAACAGCTGGCTTAGTGGATTTCACACTGGTGTGGAGATTGTCCATCCTGAAGGCAGATGGGGGAACTGGGGAGAGCAAGCAGAGCAGGAAATAGGTGACTCCTCCTTGGATAATTATCTAAAAGGCTACTTATAGTCCACATCTGAAATATTTATCTATTTTTTTTTCTAAAGGCCTTTCTTTTTCTGCCCCTAAGGACAGCAGTTTTTAAAAACATAGATCTAGAGAACTCTGTGGTAGTCCATGTGCACCCTGGGGCTTTCCTGATCCTTTTGTAATGCAGCCCTCTGGCCCCGAAAAGTCTATACCCAAGACTGGAGAATCCGGGACGGTGTAAGTTTGGGGAGAGAGCAGCAGAAATTGGATCTACTCATGCATGAAGCAATTTTAGTGCAAGTCAGAATATAAACAAAATAAGATTAAAATACAGTATTTGAAACAATTCAGAAATCATTCTAGCCTCTTCTCCCCCTTTGCCACAACTCCAGCTGTTGAAAACAAATCCAAATGGAAGTTGGTCATTTTTTCAAAAACACACGGTGGTATTTAATGAAACAGTTCTGCTAGTGCAAGGACTTTTAGCTGTACTATGGAATTTTGTTGCCCTCTTCTCTCACCATGGGGATCCCAAATCTGTTCTGGGGCTTCTCCAAACTTCCTGGAGCAAATTTTGGGAGTGTACAAGTAGAGGAGAGGTGGAGAAGTTCCACTGCACATCTAAAAGTCCTTGTGCTATCGGAACTGTTTCGTTGGATACTGCCCACAACATTTTATAACTTTGGGGCCACCACTGAAAATACTGTTATACATGGCCTTGCTGTCTTGACTGATTGTAAACATAGCATAGGTTGCAAGAGTGGATTCTTGGTTGCTTGTGGACGTTGTAACAGATCTAGATAAAGACTAATACCGAATTACTCTGATTTGGCTCGCTGTTCAGGTACACACAGAGCTGATGCACACCCCTACAGCTTATACATCCATGAACTCTTCTGAGATAATGAATGTGTTTTGTACTCTGATACTGACATCAGAAAAAAAATACATAAAAATGTTCTCTTGATGCAAACATGGCAAAAAGTAAATGTGAAGACAGAGATAGTAAATGTTCACAACTGAAGTACATAAATTAGCAGTTATGTCTTTTTACTTTATTTGTATTACCCTAAATAATTTACTGTTTATTCAGTCACTATCTGATGATGTGACCAAAACTGAACTAACTGTAGTTCAAAGGTATGTGTATCAGTATATTCATTTTAAAACTAAAAAGTGTTTGAGTTAGATGGGGATTAACTAGTCCTCCCAACCCCCCCAGGAGTAGAAACTGCCACTTTCAGATTAAAGGTCCAATTTTCTGATTGGGGGGAGGGGCTTTATAACATTACTTGCAGTATAATCCTATGTATTTCTACACAGAAGTCCCATTGAGTTCAATTGGGTTATCCCCAATAAAACATGCATATGATTGCATTTCACAGCATATGTGAAATGGCATTTCAAATATACCAGGTCATTTAGGACTGCTTCAGGTGACAACAGTACCTTTGCTTTGTCCATCTGCAGCTCCATGGGCAGTCAATGGGTATAAGTTTGATAACACTAGACAAAAATCTGATTGACACACAAGCTGCTTTTTTCTGACCCAGCCTTAGCTCATCAATCCTCACTTATGAAATGTTTTATAAGTATATTTTTATTCATGTTCAGTGGCTTTGCAGAGTATATAGTCACAGTAAAATGTTGAGAGAACAAAAGAACAAATCTAGAATCTTACACTAAATTCTGTATCCAAAATGGTCACAGATTCTGTGCCAGATGCAGATGATTAAAAGTAATTTTTGGCCATTGCTGATACATGATCACCTGGCATCAGATGAGAGGGGCTTTTAACTTTGTCCACAACCATGTTAAATCCATGTGAACTGTTAGTTTTTAGCACAGTTCAAAAGCATTGTTTCAGCATTATCTACACTAAAAAGCAAGAACCCACATTTTTCACAAAGACATGGGGTAAAACTGTAGTGTATGTTGGCTCTGCAGCATGGCTTACATTGTTTTAATGGACAAATCATTGCATGGGTTTGCTGGAGGGGAGAAAAAAACCCAAGTTTACTAAAATAAGCATAACTCAGTAGATGCCTTGCAGTACATATAACAAAAATATGTCCCAGTGTTTTCAGCAAGATAAATATATACAGAGGAAATGCTTTCTCTGTAAACATGCAGAACGTTTAAGTGTGAAGAAATAACATGCTCCTGAATTTATATGCAATATATCCTTGAAACTAGGGCTGTGCACATACCATGTGGTAGGCCTTCCCTTATAATGTTAGACGGGGGTGTGTGCAAGTTTACAAAGAGTGTTTTATTGTGTTTGTCACCGATAACTTCAGTTTTGAAACTGTTTATTCACCAGTTTGTCATGAAACCTAGGAAGAACCGAGCTGCTGGAATTTTTAATTCTTCCTTTTGATACAACTGGGTGGAAAACAGTTCTTGAAAACCTAAATTCCAAGTTATGCAGAAAGCCAAATTTCACTTCATCTTAATGTGAAAGAACAAAATTTATGAAATTGGGGTATAATGTATTATATTGATGTATTGTGTTGCTTAGAATAGTCAGATTTCTATAAATGTCACTTTATAGCCTTCAGGTTAGCTAATCTTACTTGGTTTGGTGGTCATTTTTCTTTAAATACTACTGTGACTTAGTTCACACAGCAAGGGAGACTTCACTATCTAAGTGGCTTATGGACTGCAGCTGTATGAGGGATTTTTACTTTGTTTTGTAAACTAGCCATAACTTTGCAAGCTATATTGAGAGATAAGCATCTCCCCTTTTCTTTTGTTATAAATATGACATAATTCCAATAAATTCTCCCAAGTATTCTTTAAGATTAGGTACATAAGAATAGTAAAAAGAGAAACAAAGAACATGACGCAGTCCACCAGGGGCACAGTGTGTTCCCATTGGCTCAGCAGAGCCCTGTTTCCCCACTCTACTCTCTCCCTCATGTACCTGTAAGTAGACATTGCAAATATGTTAGGGAATGAGTGGTTTGTGCACACATCTGTTATGCCATCCAGCCATTCCTTTTGCCCCGATATAAGTTACTGGTGCTGAGTAACTTCCACTAAAAAGGAAAGCTGTATATGGGGATTTAGGAAGCAAACGTGCTCCAATTCCTCTTAATAACCCTGCGCACTGCTTGTGTTGACATCTGTGTTTCCTGTAGATGGGGAGGAGGGGAGAAACAGGGCTCTGAACCTGTAACAGGCTTCTCTGTGTGAACAACATGTGCAGTGGACTGTTTGTGCCCCATGTGTTTATATCTTGTAGAAGTATATGCTGCAAGATTCACTGTCAAATGTTTACTGACCCTGTCTTTACGTTCCCCTACCTTTCTAATTATGGCCACTTTACAATATTATAAGTAAAAAATGTATATACATTTTCAAAATGACTTATAGTGCAATCCTAATCATGCCTACTCAGAAGTAAAATCCTATTCAGTGGGGCTTACACCTAGTTAAGTGGGGTTACAACTGCAGCCCTAAGACGTTTCCTCTAAACCATACAGCACCTTCATCTTAAACTCATTTGTTTAGAAACAAATCCTGTTGCTTTAGGTTAAATACGTTTGGCATGGATTGGATGTCCATCTTTAGAAGGTGTCCCATCTGAATAATGAGCTCTATAATACCTTGTCATTTGGGGGGGGTCTTCAGGTTTTGGGTTGTTTTTTGAAAATGATGTGCTTCAATTATTGATAATTATTTTTGAATACCCATTTTAATATAGTAATTTGAGGGAGGAGGAGGATGTACTATTTTAGATTGACTTTTTTTTTAGAAGAGACAAAAATGGTTTGATCATATATATATCCTAGGTTTATTAATACTTTGGACATGTATTGTTCTTCTGCAAACATCTCTATTCAGTGTCACACTTTTGTTCTATTTTTAATTGAAAGAAGCATCAGATTCTAAACTAAAGTATTTTAACTTTATACAAATCCTTATTACCCATGTATTACCCTATTTGATACTGCATTGGTGCATAGCAGCTGGTCAACCTTTTTAAAAACTGGCAAAACTGTACTGGTGGATTAATATGTTTAAAGCTCTGATAAAGCCATCTGCAGAATTTAATTGTAATAGTACCAAGAGGTGCTGTACTATTATTTTGTTGTTTTATTTATTTATTTTAAGTTTTAAATGCTTCCACTGAAATTAGTAACACTGTTCTAGGAGGTACATAAAACTGTGATTAATAATTAGCAGGAAAAGGAAGTGATCCAGTAAGAACTACTTCCATGCAACCTCCATTCCCGTTTATTTTCAATAGGACTTGAGTAATTACACCCCAAATTGACATCCTGTTGAACACTGGCATAGTAGAATTCTCTCAGCAGTAGAATTTTGCTCTACTCATAGCAGTGATTTGAATAATTGTTAATTAAAGTAACTTTACATACTGTTCAGCTGTAGATAGTAACCCTTTCTTTAGTATATCTACTGCTCAATCCTGTATTTGTTTTCTGGGAAATAATTCCCAACGTGTTCAATGGGACCTATGCCCCAAACTGCAGCTGGCATGCCTGGCAATACACATCGGGAATTCAGTGGCGCTTAAGTGGAAGTCCCCGCTGGATTCTGCTCTTAAGCTAGATGGGCATGTAAAATTTCATTTGCATCGATCGACCCTCATTCTGTGTCCTATGAAGAAGCCAAAAGAATTTCAGGATTTGATTCCTCCACAACTTACACCCAGCTTCTTCCCTCTAACATCACAGCCATTTATTTCTTTTGGGAAATGTTTTAAACATTAATCTCGCCATTTCTCTCCCCCCCCCGTATTGCACGTGTCCACCAGTGGCAACCCGCCTAGGGAAAAGACCCATCTGAACTTTGCTGTCTGATGCTGGCTTTATGAGTGAAGGAGGCGCAGGTCCTCGCGTTGTCTGGTCGCGTTTCTCTCGCTCCTTTTCAGAAGCTTTCTGGTGACGCCAAAGCGAGCGCCCTCCTCCGAGGAAGCCCCAAGAGCGCGGTTGCCCGCCGACTTTACCCTTTGTTAGGCGGGGCAACAACAAAGCCGAAGGACTGTCCTCTGGACAAGTCAAGGCAACTGGAGCCGAGCGGGCGCAGGTGGGAGCATCGGGAGCGCCGCTGGAGCTAAACAAGAGAGATTTTGCACGGTCCCCTATTTCAATGGAAAGGGGGTCCTGGTTCCCCAGTGGCGGGCCTTCACGCTCGCTCGCTTCCTCGCTCGCTCTGTTTTTCTGGGGAAGTGAGTGGGTGCTTGAAATAGCTGCAATGGGTAGCACCTGGCTGTCCCCCTCCAGCCCTTTGGGGCGTCAGGTGCGCCTGTGGTTGCTGCTGCTGCTGTTGCTGTGGTTTTGGTCGCCGTTGTGGAAGCGGAGCCAAGGCTGCTCTATCTCCCGGCCATATGGGAGAGCTGCACTATTTTGATTATGCGTTGTGTAAACATTTTCATGTCGGATCCTTAAAATCCAGAGCCGCTCCCAAAGGGGATTAAGACATAATCCTCTCGCTCTATAGCTGTAGTGGATTAATTTCGTATTCTCTCAGTGGTCGGTTTGCTCCCTGAAGGCTCTAACAAAAAGACTCCGCGCTCTTTAAATGCGCCGTGGTATTGGGAGTTGTAATTGGAGATATCCAAAGGACGAGTGTAAAAATGACACACTATTAAGACTGAACGTTTCATTCGGTGCCTTTTCAAAGATACTGGGGGGAGGGGAGAGAGAGAGAGACTGGTTGCAGCGCTTCAGGGACTGAGTGAAATATATGAAATGCTCCACTCGGAGAGTGTGTGTTGTGAGAGCGCTTGGTGCCTTCGCATCGCCATCCTTCTAACCTCACTCAGTGGGGCAAATCTGCCAAGAAAGAGGCAGAGAGGGCACCTGAGAGAGGGGAGGCGGCATCTGCCACCGCTTCCCTCACTTGCGTTCTCCCTCTGCGTGGCATGCACAGGCTTGCCCCAGAGAGAAGGCCCAAGCAGGGCCGACCAGAAGAGGGCAAGCCGATACAAATTATTGGCCCGGCATTCCGGAAGGGGCCCCCAGCCCAACTATGTTGCATATGTTTTTGTCTTTCTCGGTAGTATCATTTGTCGATTGTTTTGACATCTCCCCCAGCCCTACATGGAGGCGCCTGGGATTGAACCTGGGACCTCCTACATGCAAAGCAGGCACGCTGCCACTGGGCCAGGGCCCTGCCCTGCACCAGCACCTGTGAGGCTGACCACCAGCCACGCGCCCTCTGCCTTCATTAGAGTCTCCAGAAGTTGGGAGAGAGAGTAGGCTTCTCCAGATACAGGGCATATTTAGGAGGGAGTACTGGAAACGGTCAGCCAAGCCCCCAGCCTCCTGCTGATCCAGCCCCAGCCAGTCCTCCCCTCTTTACTTCTCCTTGGCTTAAACCCAGAGCCTATATTCAGGGCCCAGTGTGTGTGTATGGACTCAGGAGTGTTTTGAAAATATAGTCCACTGTAGCAATCCTATTATGTAAACTTTATTCAAGAGAATTATAAAGACAAAATAAGAGAGAGGCTGTGTGCTGGTGTGATAAAGAAAATAGAATAGTTTCTAGCTAAACCTGTGCTATGCCAGGCTAAAGTAGGGGTCGCATTTACATAGCCTCTCCTTGCTCGCCCTGAGAAACAGGAAACCTTCTTGGATATACCAAGGGGAAGAAATGGGGGAGGGGGGAGAGAATATGCCATTAACCATGTGGTTTCAGGAGAGAGGGTTTCGTTCCCTCCAGTGGGAATAGCCACTGATGGGAGTTCTCTCTGTACTGAGATTGCAGTTTTCACACATTGCTCCTGTAATCAGACCTTGTTTGATGGGAAAGGCTCAGCACTGGGAATGCCCTGGAAAGGTGCAGCTACATTTGTGGATTGAAGAAATCTTGGAAGTACATTTTTTGAGAAATCTCATTATAGCCTTATAGTTATTCCAGCCAAATATATAGTTAATAGTGTGCACATCTGTAGTGTGAAAGTAGCTTATAAATCCAGGGTAGCTACCTCAGTGCCCTCCAGATGCTGTTGGACTTCAAGTTCCATCTTCCCCGCAACCAAGTCATGGATGATGGAAGCTGTAGTCCAACCACATGGAGCCTACCTCTGTTATAGATGTATTAAATAACTAGATGTTCTGTTGCTAGAGATGTGAGGCAAAACTCACTTGGTCTTACTGCTGACTATGTATTTATTAATTGTACTTTTTGAAAGCTTAATGAGTTTAATTGTTTTATTAAATTGTTTTGGGGATATTATTGGGGCTTCTTTGGCAGGAAAAGCAGTGTAGAAAAATTGAAATGAAATATAGTTCTGGTGCTTGTTATGAGAGCCAGTGTGGTGTAGTGGTTAGAGTGTTGGACTATGGCCTGGGAGACTAGGGTTTGAATCCCCACACAGCCATGAAGCTCACTGGGTGACCTTAGGCCAGTCACTGCCTCTCAGCCTCAGAGGAAGGCAATGGTAAACCCGCTCTGAATACCGCTTACCATGAAACCCCTATTAATAGGGTCACCATAACTTGGGATCGACTTGAAGGCAGTCCATTTCCATTTTCTGGTGCTTGTTCTAAGCAGTAAGAGGGAATTTTTGAACAATTGAGAGCCTGTTGTGACAAAATTGCAAGGCACTTTGAGGATAAAATCACCCAGATTTGCATGGAATTAGATGCCACTATTAGGATTAGTCCAGAGGAGGTGTCTAGAGCACTGTCTGTTCCTGTTAACTTGGATAAGTTTCAATTGTTGAGGCTGATGATGTTGACAAGCTGCTTGAAAGGGTCTAGCTGATTACTTGTCCTCTCAACTCTTGCCCATTGGGGCTCATAAAAACAAACTGGAGGGGGCTACATGGATGGGTCCAAGGAGTGGAGAATGCCACATTGCAGGAGGGGCAGATATCATTTACCTTTAAAGAGATAGTGAGATGTTGTCTCCTAAAGGGGACCTTTCTGGATCAGAAACTGTTGAACAACTATTGCTCAGTTGCTAACATTCCCTTCTTAGGCAAGGGGCTTCAGGTAGTTATGGCAGTTCAACTACAGGCAGAAGAAGTGGATTGTCTAGACCCTTTTCAATTTAGGTTCAGGCCCAGCTGTGGCATCAAAACTGCCTTGGTCGCTCTGGTTGATGACCTACCTCACGTGCTACCTTAGGACTACATCCTAAAGCACCTTCATTGGCTGGAAATGGGGGGCATTGCACTGCTGTTGTTTCACTACTGCCTTTATGTTTTCTGAGTACCATTTGGGAATTATTACTCAACATCATGGGAGTTAACTTGTGGTATCCCACAAGGGCCAATCTTATCCCCCATGCCTAAGAAGGGAGCATCTATATGAAGCTGTGGTAGGATGTCATCATGGGATTTGGAGTGAGGCATCATCAGTATGTTGATGACATACAACTCTACATTTCTGTGCCATCTGAATTAGGAAAGGTAATTCAGGTGCTGGAATTGGGGTGGTAATAATAGGCTAGATGTAGACCAATAAATTAAAATTGAGTCCATACAAAATGGGATTGCCGTGTGTTGCAGGCTCTCAGTTCTGGGAAGTGAGTAAATAACCTGTTCTGAATGGGGGGCATGGCCCTAGAGATAACACGTTTGAAGCCTGGGGGTGCTTCTTGACCAAGCACTGACACTAGAAGCTCAGGTGGATTTAGTGGCTAATTCCGGACAGAGATAGCTTGGCTATAGTGCTCCATACTCTGGTAAATTTAGGGCTGGATTATGGCAGTGCTTTGCTCTGGTAAACTCAGGATGGAGTACAGTAATTATATATGGAGCTGCCTTTGAAGACAGTTCAGAAACTACAACTGGTGCAGAATGCAGCAGCCAGGAACTACTAGCTGGGTGCATATCACACAAAGCTGGAATGTGGATTCTCTGGATGTTTTGTGGCTTGTGGAATGAATCTCATCTACATCCATCTGACTGGTGAATTAGGTTGGTTTGGCTAGTTGGAAAGTTCACATTCTATGTTATTTTTCCAGAATACCAGTTACAGTCCTGAACAGGTATTGGAACATTTTTTCTGAGCAAGCTTTGTGATTTAATGCATGAAACCTGTGTAGTCATGTGTAACTGGTGAACTTGGATGGTTTGGCTAGCTTGAAATTTAGACTTCCAGAATATTTACCCAAAATACTGTTTATGGCCCAGAACAGGTAATGGACCATCGTTTCTCTGGCTGTTTTGTGGTTTATTCCATTGGCCCCAGCTAGACCTGTGTGACTGGTGAGTGTGTTTGGTTTGGCTAGCTGCAAAGTTGGAATTCCATCACGTCATTTATCATCTGGAATGGGTATTTGAACATGCTCTTGTTGAGGTTTTTGTGTCTTATTGTACCAGTCCCATCTAGTTATGTGTGATTTGTGAATATGGTTGATCTGGCGAACTTGGAAGTTGTCATTCCCTGGCCATTCCATTCTGTTCTGGATGGGTTCTAGATGTGAAGGGATTAATACATATATAACATTGGAAGGGTTTTTGGCATCAGTTTTTATAAAGGGGCCATTCCGCCATGTTCCATTCCAGATTTTACACTATCCTGCCACCTGCTGCCTCCACTTGTTCATACACTCTGCTCAGTTTGGTTGAGCCCAATCTTCCCTGCCCAGGAGGGATAAAAAGAAGGAAGTGGCTGCATGGTTGAGACTGGCCCAGCTCTCCTTTTCACATTGCCAAGAGTGTCTAAACAACAGCTGCTCCTGCAAGAAGTCCCTGGAAAACTGGTAGAAAGTATTATTAAAGCTAGATTAACTAAGCACATAGAAGAACAAGCCTTGCTGAAGCAGAGCCAGCATGGCTTCTGCAAGGGAAAGTCTTGTCTCAGTAACCTATTAGAATTCTTTGAGAGTGTCAACAAGCATATAGATAGAGGTGATCCAGTGGACATAGTGTACTTAGACTTTCAAAAAGCGTTTGACAAGGTACCTCACCAAAGGCTTCTGAGAAAGCTTAGCAGTCATGGAATAAGAGGAGAGGTCCTCTTGTGGATAAGGAATTGGTTAAGAAGCAGAAAGCAGAGAGTAGGAATAAACGGACAGTTCTCCCAATGGAGGGCTGTAGAAAGTGGAGTCCCTCAAGGATCGGTATTGGGACCTGTACTTTTCAACTTGTTCATTAATGACCTAGAATTAGGAGTGAGCAGCGAAGTGGCCAAGTTTGCTGACGACACTAAATTGTTCAGGGTTGTTAAAACAAAAAGGGATTGCGAAGAGCTCCAAAAAGATCTCTCCAAACTGAGTGAATGGGCGGAAAAATGGCAAATGCAATTCAATATAAACAAGTGTAAAATTATGCATATTGGTGCAAAAAATCTGAATTTCACATATACGCTCATGGGGTCTGAACTGGCGGTGACCGACCAGGAGAGAGACCTCGGGGTTGTGGTGGACAGCACGATGAAAATGTCGACCCAGTGTGCGGCAGCTGTGAAAAAGGCAAATTCCATGCTAGCAATAATTAGGAAAGGTATTGAAAATAAAACAGCCGATATCATAATGCCGTTGTATAAATCTATGGTGCGGCCGCATTTGGAATACTGTGTACAGTTCTGGTCGCCTCATCTCAGAAAGGATATTATAGAGTTGGAAAAGGTTCAGAAGAGGGCAACCAGAATGATCAAGGGGATGGAGCGACTCCCTTACGAGGAAAGGTTGCAGCATTTGGGGCTTTTTAGTTTAGAGAAAAGGCGGGTCAGAGGAGACATGATAGAAGTGTATAAAATTATGCATGGCATTGAGAAAGTGGATAGAGAAAAGTTCTTCTCCCTCTCTCATAATACTAGAACTCGTGGACATTCAAAGAAGCTGAATGTTGGAAGATTCAGGACAGACAAAAGGAAGTACTTCTTTACTCAGCGCATAGTTAAACTATGGAATTTGCTCCCACAAGATGCAGTAATGGCCACCAGCTTGGATGGCTTTAAAAGAAGATTAGACAAATTCATGGAGGACAGGGCTATCAATGGCTACTAGCCATGATGGCTGTGCTCTGCCACCCTAGTCAGAGGCAGCATGCTTCTGAAAACCAGTTGCCGGAAGCCTCAGGAGGGGAGAGTGTTCTTGCACTCGGGTCCTGCTTGCGGGCTTCTCCCAGGCACCTGGTTGGCCACTGTGAGAACAGGATGCTGGACTAGATGGGCCACTGGCCTGATCCAGCAGGCTCTTCTTATGTTCTTATGTTCTTAAGTCACCACCTGCTGTCCCTCCCTCCCTCATGGGTGGTCTTTGCTCTGATCTCTGAGAAAAGCACGTGCATTTCCCTGACTGGACACCCACTCTTCCCCACCACTCCACCCAGCAAGAGAGAACAAGTGCAAACAGCCAGAGGTGGTGGTTGATTTTGCCCCCTCTTCTCGCACTCACTCTCTCCCTCTGGGTGGTTCTCCAAAGCCCAATTCTCACTCTCCATGCCACCCGGGGGGGGGAATCAGCAGGCAGAGGGTACAGGTGTTCCTGTCAAGAGCAGACTCTTCTCAGTAGCTAACACTCTCTTTTATGGTATTGGCTCATAGGGATGTCTGTTGTTGTGGGAGAAGGCATTAATAAGGATCTCATTCTTGACCCAGCAGCAAAAAAGGGGGCATGGCTGTAATTAGCATAAAGTGACCCTGCACTTATGAATTTACCACTGCACCACCCATTTGCCCACTTTTTGCAGGGGAGCAGGCAGCAGCTGCCTTCAGCTTCTAGGTGGGAAGAGGCAGGGAGCCGGAAGCATCTTGGCACTGGGGATGCCCAAATCAGGGTGGGTAGGTGGGTGGTAGGTAAGAGGATCACTACTGCCAGACCACCCCCAGACTCAAGGGCCCGGGCAGCTGTCTGATAGTCCTGGCTCTGCTTTCAATCTCTGAAACCTTACTAGGATAATAGCGGCTTACTTACATGGGTTCCGATAATAATCAGGAATATCCATGCTGCTAAGTAACACAAACACCACCACCCTTTCTTCCCTTGCGTGAAAAAAATGTTAATGGAAACATCATGTGATCCTTAAAAACGCGATTTAGTAGTAGCTGGTTTTGCCTAGTTCAGATTTGTATTAGGTTTCATAAAGTCGTTTTTTCAAATTGTTTCAAAGTGTGAGGGTTACTTGCATGCTTTTTGCCCAGAAATCTGCACGATGTACTTTCCAGGGGTAGTTTTAAAACCCCGCTAATCATTGTCATTCTCTCTTGCACACACGCGTCACACCCACAAAAGGTTTAGGCATTCTCGGGGGGGGGGGAGATTTCTTGTTATAGGCTTTGGCCTTCTTGACCGTGAACTACCAGCCACTTCTTTTTTATTTTGTCCATATAACAAGCGGGGAGCTGGGAGGTAATTGGGTTAACTACCTGATCTTCCTTCTGGGACTGAGCAAGGCCCACTAAACGCCTTCTTATAATGATAGACTATCAAGCGGCTCCCGAGCTGCCTCATCTTTAACGCCCTTTTTTATTTTAGCATGGAGGCCGGTAAAGCCGAGCGGTGGGGGGGGGGAGGAAGGGTTAAAGACAACGCAAGAGGTGCAGGGGGGCCAACAGGGAGGGGGTGGAGAGAAGCAGCCGCAGAGCAGGGCAGAGAGCTGCGGTCTGGAGAGATCTCCTTGCCATTAAACACAAAGGGGAAGGCGCCTGGGGAATCGAAACCCAAATCCACTTGTAATCGCACGAGAGACTCGCGCACAATGACTTGAGCAACCTAGATTAAGATTGATGAGCCTTTAAAGCGCCATTTCGGATCGATCCCTTGCCCAAAGCGGGAACCCGGCCAATACGCCGACCTGCCGAGCGGCGCGCCTCTACATCGCCCCGCCAGAGGGGGAGGTTGAGGGGGGGGAGATGGAGCCCACGCGGGGGAAGAGCGAGGCGAGCCCCGGCGCATATGATCCGGATCAGCTGACTTGGGGTCAAGAGGCCAGGCTGGCCTATTAGGCGAGGGAAAAACAAGAAAATGAAAGAAAATAGCGTTTGTATCAATATTATCCAGCCCCTGGTGGGCTTCCTTGAAAGCTGTCAGAGGCGGTAAGCCGAGCGTTGCTTTGGACTGGGCGAAGAGGGGAGGCGATGCCGGCTGCTGCTGCTGCTGCGAGGGAAGTTAGCGCTGAAATAATGCCTGAAACGCTCCCAACAGGCAGATCGACGGGCTGATACGGGTTAAGTGGGTGGTAGGAAGTGGAGCTTCCAGCATGATCCATTGATACAGGAGGATGGGGGGAGAGCAGTGCTTGGCAGCCCAAGTGGTGCCCGGACCTAGCTCAAACCAGCCAGCCCGCCCGCTCGATAACCCCCAGCGTCCTTCCCCTCAGAAAAGAAGCCGAGGAAGCGGCTGGAAATTCACCAATCGAAGCACAGCTTGGCGGCGACTTGCATGGAAAACCAAATTTGAACACAACATTTTACAGACTTGAAATGAGGTTCCCCTCCCCCTCAAAAAATGCTGAGGAATTAACAGTCTCAGTAGCTTTTTCTTTTTAAGAAACAAAATGGACAATAAGATCCTTTTCTTAAAAGTGATGACCTTGTACTATATTTCATGTTATTTGAATATTCGTTTCTGTTTATTTATCCATACCACGATCTTGGCTCAATACCCCATTATTCAATGTATTTATTTTTGTGTGTTCTGCATAATTCTCGAGATGGAATTTTCAGTAAATTCGTTTAGGTTCAGGACGAGAAGTCTCCCATAATGCAGCAAAACCGGCAGAATCGTGTGGCACCTTAAATACTAACACATTTATTGTGGCATAGGCTTTTCAGATTATCACATGTCGCCTTCATAATGCTGGCCCATCCTGATCCTAAACGCCTACACTCTACTTGGCTCTAAGGCTGCAGTCATAAAAACACAAACTAGACAGTAAGTCCCACCGAATACGGTGGGACTTACTTCCGAGTAAATTGTCGGAGGATTGTGCTGCACATCCCCTTGTTCGAAACGCCCCATCAATTTCACGATTTACTTTCAAGCTTGAGGTATAATTCCGTGCACATTTACTTGGGATTAAGTCCCACTGAACTCAGTGGAATGTATCTCCGAGTAAACAAGTTAGAATGGCTCTGAATCTTTTTGTTTTAGAGTAACTACACTCTCAGCATTAACATTTTAAGAAATGTGGATTGAAGATTAGATTTCAGAAGGGGAGAGGTTATTTCTGGCGCCTTAGCAGAAAGACAAATTGGTTTCTTTAGAATCGGAACTGTTTGTGTTTCACAATGAAAGCTATTCTGTGTCTGCGAGTGCGTGAGCGTGTAAGAAAACCCCACATACACACAGAGAGAACACTCCTTTGGCGTCGGGGGCGTCGCGGCTGGTTTTAGGTTGTAGAAAATTCGGCATTAACTAACGTCCAGAATAATATAAAATGAAGCAAAATATATTCGATGTTGACGCCATATAATTTATATTATGATTTGGTCACTGGATACAGTAAGACTAAATCTAAATATATTTTCTTGGAACTCCCTCTGATTTTTACACAGTGGAGCGGATTTCCTGAATACTTCAGACACCCTTATGGGGGTCTTCAGCGGCAACCCGATTATTATTAATTGGGTGGGACCTACTCCCAAGTAAGCATTCATTGGATTTGGCATCGAGATTAATAAAAGGAGATATTTCAGTTGTGAGTTGTGATCTCTCCATCCCCACCCCCACCCCCCGCGTGGACGAACAAATCTTTCCAACCGAACCTTCTTGTCTTTAGGTTAAATTGGACCCTTAGGAGACTCACACATTAAATACACAGACACTCATCCTTAGTTTTCGGGGTGTTGTTTTGTTTGAAAAGACCTATAAATTGCCTGCTACTCCTATGGTCTGTCGATCATAGTCTGAGGCTCAGATAACGACACCGCCCGTTCGTACCGGGAGAGAATCGGGCTTCCAGCACCTCCCCGCAGACTTCCAAAAGGTCTCCCTCTCGTTCTCTCAAGGCCCAAGAAGGAGGTCTGTGTGTCTCCGGAGTGGCTGCAGCATCCTCACGCCGCCCCTCTTGTCTTGCAGGCCCCGTGGTCCTCAGCACGCCGGCTCAGCTCATTGCCCCGGTGGTGGTAGCCAAGGGAACGCTCTCCATCACCACGACCGAGATCTACTTCGAGGTAGACGAGGATGATCCGGCCTTCAAGAAGATCGACCCTAAAGTGAGTACAGGACTCGAGGGCGGCGAGCGGGGCGGGGTGGAGGAGGAGGAGATTTCCTGTAACAATTAATTCGGGGATGCTACAAAGTGCCTGGACCCCCCCCGCAGCGTCCCTCGCCTGCCCCCCTGCCTCTGACTCGCTTGCTGTTTTATTAAAAAGCCCAACGCCTTCATAATGTACAATCCGCTATTCCTCCTGCGCTCGCTTTTTAACAATCTTTCACTCCCCTGAAGGCCTTTGTATGGACGTGGGCAGATAAGCCAATTGCTTTGAAATCCCTCGAGGTAACGGCAGGCCCACATCTCAGCCCCTTTCCTCGCGTGGTGGCTCCCCTCTGGAGCTGGCTGGAAGGCAGTCCCTGGGTTTTCAGGAACGTCCGTTTCTGTACGTGTGCCTGTTATTTGTGGGGGTGGGAGAGGGTGGGGAGAGCAGATATTGGGCGATTTGAAACTCGTAACTAGAAAGGGATCCCTCCGGTGTTTTATGGGTGGGCAAAGAAGACAGCTGTCAGGTAGGCCTGTCCAGCGAGGATGGGGAGATTCGCCTTGTTGGAGGGAAATTGACAGAAGGAACCATACATTTAAAAGTCACATCCATGTTATTTTAATTCAATCACCAGTGGTAGTGATTTTAATAAAATAATTTTAGCAGTATTGTAAACAATTGTGGCCTTACTAGTAAAGCGATCTGCCTCTTCCCGCCTTGTCATTCTTGACAGGAAGATCGGAATTAAAAGTGTCATCCCGGATTTAAATACGCGCAAGCAAAACCTGAGCGTAACGGCTTTGCTTCAAGGCACCCAGAGTGGGTAGAACTCCTTGCATAGCGGAAGTTTAAAATGCCCCTACCTGGGCAAATCTGAACTTCGTTGTATCTCCTAAATATTTGCTTTTTGGCTTAGACCAGGTTTGCATCTGGAAGAAACTGCCTGCTCCTCTGGCACAGGGCAATAGTGGGGTGGGGTGGGGTGGGGTGGGGTGGTTTGCTGGCGACGCGGCTGATTTGCTCCTGCTGGCCGTCCGCAGAGACCTGAGCTGGCTTTCCCCAAATGCAACTGGCAGCAGCTGTATGGCAAGGCCAGTGATATTTAGGGCAAAGATAACGTTCTTCTTCACCTTTGGATTGTTAGCTTGATTCCTCCTTCTCTCGAAGTGTTAATATTGTTACAAACTAGGCTTACTTAGGTTTAGAGGTGCCTTCAGCTTCGTTCAAACCGGACAGCCAAGTTAACCTGGTTCAGTAAATCTTTGAAAAGTAGATTTATTTTCCCATGGTTGTAAAAATGTTACCCGGCTAATTACCACACACCGGAGTGTGACAGATGTTAATGATCTCCAGGACCCAATTTTTAGGATATGTTCTACCGCTTTAAATACATAATAGTAATAATACCTTCTTAAGGAAACTACTTTAATACACCCCATGGGGGGCGATCTAACCTCCCCACACACAAAAGAATCTAACCCAGAATGCTTGAATCAACCCAAATCGAATCCACCACTAAAACGCTTGAGTATATTTATTTTACTTTTATTTATTAGCTTGTAATTAAATAAAACCAGCAACAGAAATTTAAATCACAAAAAAGTAATTATCCAGTGTATTTCAAGTGCATTTTTCCAATATATAATTCCAATATTCACAACTATATAAGCAAAATTCAAATTTCTTCTGAATATATTTAAATAACATTTCAAGTATATTTATGGAATGGTAGAAATAGAACAAGCAATATATTTGAAACAAAAATGTAAACTTTTTAGCTTAGACACTTCAAAAGACAATAAACAAAAGTACCATGATAAAATCTACCTTTTTAAATGGTATCTTCTTGACCAGAAAATGTCCTGAAGTATCCAAAATGGCAATTTTACTTCTTTTCACCAAATCACAAAACACTGACATCCACAATTTCAAAGACAATGTGAGATCACAATATTCCATACAAATTAAAAATCTACACAGGGGAGTGGGAATAGTTGTGGCTTTGTTTGTTTTTTTTAAAAAATGGTTGATGTTTAGGTGGCATCTTCAGATTCGCTTTTGCTCACACAAAAATACCAGCCTTGTTGTCATAATCCATTGGTCTGGTTTCTAGACAGAGTGGTCACAATTAGGCTGAATTGCAGCCGATATTGCATTTCCCCTGGTGATAATCATATACGTTTTTCGGACAGGGTTTTTAAGATTGTGATACTGACAAGAGTTTCATAATACTTGCTGTGGCTTTGTGTGCATGTGCGCGTGGGTAGGCGGCCTCATCCCATTCATGTAGGGGCGACGCTTGCATTGTCGGATGGCTACACCTGACTTTCCCCAACAGAATCCTCGGGACAGAAAGACATTCGACTAGTTTAGGGCCGCACCCGGCCATCGCCCTCTAAAGTTTTTCCAAACTTTTTGGGTTGGTGAGTATTTCCCTAGCCAGCCGCCACGTTTGCTTGGCTGCGTTTTCTAGGGCAGAGTGAGGTTTGCCCTGGAAAAGGTCTAAATTGGGCAAGAAATAATGTGGGCACCGCCTGCACTGGAGGCAGGAGATGAGCTGCAGTAAAATCCCGTTGAGGCGATCGCCCAGGCAAGACTCGTCCCAGTCCGATTCCCGGGGGTGCTTTTCACACTCGTAGGAAACCAGAGTTTTCATGTGGTAATTGTTGAGGGGTTGCCCAGGTAGCTCCAAGTGGCGATCCCGCAACGTTTTGAGGATCGAGAGGCATTTCTTTCGGCAGCCGCCCATCTGCAGTCTGTTCTCGGCTTCAGCGAACTGCAAGACCCAGGCGTCGCTTTCGGCCGAGCTCTGCTTGCCTGCCAGCGAGTGACACTCCTTGGAGAGGAGGTTGAAGCCTTCGGCTTTGACCTCGGCGACGCGGTTGGGTCCCGGCCAGGGGATATGGGGCAGGGGCCAGTGGGCCGCGCTCCGGGGCCAGATCCCGGTGCATTTAAACGCCGGCGTGATCTGCACCACGTATCTGTCCCGGATGCGCAGCTTCACCTCGCTGGTGTCCGCCACCATTTTCACCACGTCCCTGTAGCTGCATTTGTCCACGGCTTGAGCCACCAGCGTCTGAAACCGCGAGCGGATTTTGCGGGCCGAAAGGTACCCCGAGGCCGTGATGAACTCCACCCAGAGGGACATGCTCCTCTTGCGCCCGTCGCTCAGCTTGAGCACCGCGCAGCCGGGCAAGGAGCCGTCGTCCACGAAGTTGAAGACGCCCATCTGGTTCAGATAAAGGACCACCTCGAACTCGGTGGGCGAGATGACCTCCAGGCCCTCGTAGCGGTTGTCCATCTCGTTCAAGGAGCTGATGAAGCGCGGCTCCTGCACTTCCACTTCCTTCAGCACGTCCGAGACCACTTTGCAGACTTCTCGGATAGTTTTCGCGATGGCCGCTTTCCTGGCTTGGCATTTCTCGTTGTAGTATTTGTTGAGATGGTACACCAGTTTGGCCTGGGCCGCGATCATGTTGGGGCAGAGATCCGGATTGTAGACCGGAGTCTCGCAGTAGGCTGTGGGATCCAATGCGGCTGCTAAGGCTGGAGCCAACTTCAGAGTAGAATCCGGCTGCCTTACGCTGGGAAACGTAACCAGAGGCTTTGCGAAAGGCGTCGCGCTGCTGCTGCTGCTGCTGCTGCTGCTCAGCTGCTCGCGCTCTCCGTGCGGTTGGGGGAGGACAGTTCTGCCTTGGACAGGTCTCTGGGTCTTTCCCAAGCACACACAGACACAGACACACACCAATACCCCTGCTTGGTTTTAGAGGATCCTGAAGGGAACGGCGGAAAGCACTGAGCGCTGTAGTTTCCGAAATAAAACCAAAGTTTGAACCCAGATACAGCAAGGCTCCCAAGAGCCAAAAGAATCACCCATCGGAGTATGCCTTTATTTATGTTTCTCCTGGAGCAGCCACCGTGTGTGTGCGTGCGTGTGCGCAGGGCTGCGAGATGGAGTGGGAATTTCTGGGTGTCTCTCCCCCGCGTGTGTCTGTCTCTCTCTCTCTGAGTGTGTGTGTGTGTGTATATATGTGTGTGTATATGTCAGAAGAAGCTGGCTGTTGGTTTGTATAAGAGCCCAGATGCACTCGTGTGGAAATTATAAAGGCAGGGCCAGGCAGGCAGGCGGCCAATCGCCACTGGGCTCGTCACGGCAGCCTCTTTCAGCTCCAGCCTGGTTAATTAATCCCTCTCTGGGAGACAGAGAAACACACAGACTAAAGGTAGGGGGCTGATGGCAGAAAAGGGGCTGATGGCAGAAAAGGACCAGCCAGACCATCTACCCATTTGGGAGTCGAGGAGGACTGAGGCGCAAGGTTGAAGCGCGCTACTGTTGGGAAAGGACTTCGCAAAACTCCTTTCTTCAGGCGTTCAGAGCCTGCTCGGGGCTCTGCAAATGGGACTGCAGGTGTCATTAACCCGGCATCCTTCGACCAGCGAGCTGGACAGACGCTTCGCTCTGGAGAGAAACAAGCGGAGACATAACATTTGAAAACTTGGCTTCAAGTGGCGCGGCCGGCTTAGACGTGGGAACAGCCGGGAAGTTTTCTTGTAACCGGGTAGCCTAGTGTTAGAAAATCACCGATGGTGCGGCAGGAAATAATCAGGAGAAGCCTCCTCCCTCTTCCTTCTCCCCAATTAAACAGCGCGAAGGGCGCTCTGGCGGGTCTTAATCGATTGGATGCAAATGTAGTCGCATTTATTACCTGGCTTCTTAGATTAGTAGCAGATGAATGAGGTGTCCAGTTGGTGACCGGGTTTGACAGTTTTCCCGATTGAGTTTCCGAAGCCAGTGCAGCTGGTGATCAGCGTCAGTTGTGTTGACTAGCAGTTAGTTGCATTGGTGCCTTCTCTGTGCCCCACACGTGTTACAAAGGTATCTCTCCGAATCCGCTGCCATTCTCAGCAGTTTTGCAAAATAAATGTCGTCTCTTAATGGTCCGAAGTGGCCAGTGTTTGTTTCCCCCCTTGTCTGTACTGTATTTACAGTCTGGGTGGATTTTAACCAAGGGCTCCACAGGTGAACCAAGATCACCTTCAGTGTCTTTCAGCAGAGCTGCTTGTTGCACAGAGCTTGCAACGAGAAAACCTTCTGATTTGCTCTCTGGTCTCTCACTTTGAAGACAAAATACAATTCAGAACTGGGAGGGAGCAGCTCCCCTCTCCCTTGAGTGGCTTCAAAAAGCATCTACAGTCATCGTAATCTTAAAATTAATTGGGTGCCATCCAGCGAACGTTAAGCGCGCTTTAGTTAATTCGAAATCAATGGGATTTAAGCCTGGATCCTAAACATATCGCTCAGAAATATCCTTTAAAGTCAAATTAAAACTGGACTGGTAGGTGTTTAAAAAAACTTGCAACGCAATCCTATACATACATCTACTCAGATTTAAGTCCCATTGATCTCAGGTAAATGGAGATAGGATTGCAGAACCTTAAGATTGTGCATAAACCCCATTGATTTCAGTGGAATTCAGGAGCGCTTAATTTGCCCTGAATTAAACCCTGTGTTTATCATTTTCCCCCTTAAATCGTGTGCATGTCTACTTGGAAGTAAGGCCCATTGAGTTCAATGGGATTTTCTCCCAAGTAAGTGTATAGGATTTTAATCTTAGCCCTCCTGTGCTTTTTACACGGATCTCAAGTACACCATTTTGCTCTGACGGAATTGGTTTAGCGTTCGGGTGCCGATTAACACTCTCGAGACATTGAACAAATCTACTTATATGGTCCGCTTTGTTATGGCCTGCCCGAAACGCATTTGGTTCCGAGTAAGTCCCGTGGACAAGTAGCGTGTTTAAGTTTGGAGCCATCTGGTGTTAGGCGTCGGGCTGGCCTTGTTGTGTCTGGTGGGCTCTTCGTGTTTATCGATGTTTTGGCTGCTCCAAGGAGGTGCGTTAGGGCTTTTAATCAGAGAGCGGTGAAAGTATCAGAAACTGTAGCCGCCGCTTGAAGGCAGCTGTGGAGCCAATGCGCATCTATCTGTCTGTGGGGCTTTGCGGCTCTTGTTTTCTGGCCATCTCTAGGGTGAAGCCGGGAGTTCTTGTCTGTCAGCCCCCTCTGCTAGTAACTATGCCTGTCTGTCTGGGCAATCCGGATTGTAAACGACGTCGAGGCACTTCCAGACAGCAGTTTCGGCTCTCCTGTTCGCCTCCCCCCGCCCGATCCTTTCTTTTTTGGAGCTGCCCAGTCAGTCGCGGCCTTGTCTTTGCTTAGCTCCAGAAATGCTGGCGGCTGAGGTCGGGTCAGCCACCCCACCCCCGGCGTGCGAACTGCGGGCCGGCCAAAGCCCGCCAACAGGTGGAGGGGCGCGCTGAGGCAGGCTGCGGGCCGGAGGGGAGGTAGACCCATCCTTAGCCTCCATCCTGCGCATGCTAGTGAAGGGAGTCGGTTCAACCTTGAGCCTTTGGCTGAGAGGTCAGTCCCTCTGGGTGTGTCGGTGAGAAAAGGAATCGTTCCTGCGAACTAGGATCTGGACTGCATCTGCCCCCACTCTGCTCCTGCTGAAGCCTGGAGGCCTTACCACAGTTCCTGCACCTCTTCTTACTGTTATCAGTAGCTTGCAGGCTTCTGCCCCAATACAAAAATTTAGCTGAAACTGTAAAAAGAATGACTGAGCTGCCTAATACATGGCAAAAACACACAGTGATACATTTAAATGCTTCTCTCAGTGGAGATGCAACAAAACTATGCCATAACTGACAAATTCAGACAGAGCAGTCTTCTTAACTCTTACCTCTTTGCTTTGCTAACTACTGACCTGACACATACAGCAAAGTTCTATATTTAGCTTGTTTCTGTAATGGGAAGGGGCAATCCTAAATGAAGGATTATAATTAATTCCCATTAAAATTACTTTGGATTATTAGGATTGGGCTATAAATCAGTTGAATTATCTGTTGATACCACAAAGATGTAAATGTTTCTTGCAGAATATTTATAGCACGTATGTTATAATTCATTAAACAATAGAAAATGATTACAGTAATTTATAGACTAGTTAAACTGGATTACTAAAAACTAACCACACTGCTATGTATGTCTACTTTGCATATAAATTATGAGTTCAATGGAATTTACTCTTGAGTAAGTATTGCAGGCTGGACTTGCAAGCTTACATGCTTGAAAGTCAGCTCTATGGTATCCAGTGGGACTTACTTCTGAGTAAACAAGGACAGAGCCAGATAGTACATTCCATTGATTTAACTGAGTTTTAAATCTGAGATTAAATCTTTCTTTATAGGTTTCTAGATCAGGTTACTTTTCACATAGTGCTAAAAGTATGGATTCTTTTAATCTAATTCAGTAATTGGCACAATTGGTTCAGATATTTTGATGTATTTGAACTGAAATTTATGAACCATAAAATTAATGTAAAAATGAAAGGATATAGTTTAGGGAATATTTAATTATTTTTAAATTACCATAACAACCATGTTACAGAATTTAGTATATTAGGTTTAAAATTAATGTCAACTTTCAAATGTTTTAGAAAGCATTCAACATTTAAGAAACATTAGTGTTTGGAAGCTTTTAACATCTACTAGTAGTGAGAATTTTTAAAACTGGTCTAGCTGCAAAGTTCAATGGGAGCTTGATTTTTTTTAAAAAAAAAATCTGTCTCACCAGCTAGTCTCCTTGGATATATGCTGATTTTATGCACTGGATCCAAATACAACTAAGTTGAAATGCTTGTCTTTCTGGTGGATTGAACCAAATGCTTTTAGACTTCATTGCCATACAATAGCCCACATTAAATTAACAGTTATAAATTGAGATGCTTATGTGAGAATGGTTGTCATACTTGATCTGCTGTATTTAAAATACTCAGTTTTCTGTTTTTATTAAATGCTTATATCAACTGAATTATGTTTTTGAGTTTGGTCTTAGCGATGAAGAGTTTAATTAGCAGACCAAGATTATAATCAATCAAAATTATTATTGATAATATTTTGTGCAAAATTATTGCATTATTACTCCAAAAACCTATCACAGGGAAAAATGTATGCGTATAAGGATTTTGTGTTCTAATAAACCTAATTTTGTGTTCTAATAAACCTAGCAACTTCATTTTTACATTTCACTAATAATGGAATTATAGGTAGGGCAAAAGTGTTGATGGGTTAGAATGCACAAGTGCTTATGTTTATATCACATTTACTTCTTATTGTATAGTTGTGATCCGCACACCACTATTCATGAGTTTAAAGTTTTATTTTTTAATATCTGTCTGTTGTACTGGGGAAACAGAATATGAAGTAGATTTTATTGAATTATTTATCCCTGTTGCTGGAGTGGGTTTGAAGGCTCATTGAGTGTATGTGATATTCTAACAGTTCCTCCACCCCACCCTTTCATTCCACATCATCCTGTAAGTGAAAACAGTATTTTCTTTGCACTAGAGAAATTAAACATACATATTTGTAGCAAGTTCACTTTTATTGTCATTTTAAAAAAATAAAATTATATTTTCTTCCAGTGTAATTGATAGTGACTGTGTTTTTGAATTTATTTTAATTATTATGACTTTTTCAAACTGAGACTTAACGGGGAGGGGGAGAGAAGTTACTTTTAAAAGGCTACTCTGAGTAGGGTCCACAACACTTTAAAAATGTTTATAACTCTGAAAAGGTGGTATATTTTTACCTCCAGATAATACATATTATATTACAGATGACTGATACATAAGTTTATATATTTGATGCTTGGAAGCAGTTTACAGTTGCTTAGAAAGAAATATCAAAAGAAAAGATCCATAATGCTCACGCATAAATTGACACTGTGCTCATAGCATTAGTACTGGACACAGTTACAGCCATCATTCCATCTCAGGACATTCACAGACAGTCTGTGCCTCAGATGTTGCTGAACTACAACTCCCATCATTCCTGACCGTTGGCCATATTGGCTGAGTGATGGGAGTAGGAAGTTTTGGACTATGTAGAGACTAGGGAGTTTTGGACCCTAAAATTCCTTCCCTTCCCCAAAATATTATGGTATTACAAATCTTTCAGTCATTCAGCTTTTGAAAAAAGGGTGAACTGAGTTCTTCTCACAGGACAGGATGGACTGATTTGCAGTTCATTTAGTCAATCTGGTGTTCCAGTTCTCTGCCTGCCTTCTGGCTGAGAAGTGCCCTTAGCCCTTGGCCCCTAAACCCACTACTGTAATGATGTTTGTAGTTGGCTGTTGCTTGCTTTCCTCTTTTCCATACCCCAGATTATCCATCACTGCATGGCTGGGGAGGGGAAAAATGATTCTGTATTTTGGTAAGTGCTCTGGGCTGCTCCAGCGTCTCCTTCTGTATCTTTTAAGTGCAACTTTTTCGTGCCCTCCCCACCGCCAAAGCACTATTTTAACTGCTTTCCCTAGATATATAATCTAGGGGCTATAATTCTTGGGACTCAAGAATTAAAACAGTTTAAGCAAAAATTGTGTGTGGGTAGTGTGCATCACACAGAGTCTCGTGTCATTTACAGAGTACAGGTATATATGGATAGTGAATAATGTCTAAAGATTGATGCTGCTTCCATTCTCACAGATTAGCCATGGCACTATGCAAGAATAAACCAAGGTATCTCAATAAATTTTAAATTTATTCAAAATACTCAATAGATTCTATTGTTTTGGACATTTGGGGTGAACTGCTAAGATTTCTCTGTTATGCACGTTCTTATTCTTGTTTTAAATACAGCAATCTGTGTTGTTAGAAGAATTTTTAAGATATACACACCTTCACAAGAACAACAACAACAGGTTGAATTGTGCTAGCAAAAAAATGCCAGGAAGAATAAAATGGGGAAATGCACTGTTTGCGTCAAAAGCAGAGATTCTCAGATGCCAGATTTTAGTTAAACAGTCTAACAATGACGTTTAAGAATCTACTTTGAGAATGCTTTTTTTCTTGCTAAATCCAGAATGGTCTATGGAATCAGAAAGGATTAGCTTCCTTTAATATACTGTATCTGTAATGGGTCACCCAGCAGAACTTCATTATTGTTGCTTATTGCATATGATTAAGCAACAAACATATTTAGTATTGACCTTGAAAATAAAGCAGCATGTTTTGGATAAACAGCTTTGAAAGCTTAAAATAATCTCTCCTACAAACAAGATTTTTAAAATGTATTGTTTAAGAGTGAACATAATTGCCAGAAATGCATTGTTTATAGAGGGAACCAAATTACTAGAAGTAGACATAAGTAAAAATGGACAAGAGATTAAAATATGTGCACATGCTATCAGATTTGATGCACATTTACTTGGAAGTAAGTTCCACTGTTTTTTGTTTAATTTACCTGCATGTAAGGGCCATTTGACATATTTGTTTTCAAATCTGAGGCAACTATTATACATTGCATACCGGGCAGCACCCCATGTGAAGAAAAGTACACAGACTTTTCTGTCAGTGGCATTCAGAGGCACAAGTTGACAATGAGTAATTGTGTGTGTGATGCTGAGCATTTTGCATGCAACTCCCTCCCTTAACACTATGGGGTGATAGCCAATGTTAATCATACTCAGAGCAGACCAACTGAAATCAATGGGCTTAAGTAACTTGATTTTAGTTGGTCTGCTCTAAGTATGATTAATGTTAGATATCAACCATTATTTCAGATGTATATTATTATTAGTAGTAGTAGTGTTAATATTAGAATTTATTACCCACCCTTCACCCAAAGGTCCCAGGGCAGCTTTCAACAGTTTTAAAACATAATTAAAAACAATTAAAAATAACCTAAACAACATCACAGAAAATAGGGTGGGTCCTAAAAATATACATCTCAGGTGTCAAAAGCCAGGGAAAAGAGGTGCATCTTCAGCGTTTGCCAAAAATTGTACAATGAAGTTGTCAGATTCACCTTGGTGGGGAGGGGGTTCCACTGCTTCGGGGCTGCTACAGAGAATGCCCTCTTGTGGGCCACCACTTCCCAAACTTCCCAGGGTGGCAGAACTACCAAAAGAGCCCCCTCTGGTGATCTCAACACCTGAGAGGGTCTATAGGGAAGGAGGCGCTCTTTCAGATAATTGGGATCTTAGTCATTTAGGGCTTTAAACACTAATATGAGCACCTTGAACTGGGCCTGGAAATGAACTGGCAACCAATGCAGCTGTTTTAAAACAGGGATTATATGAGTTCTAAAGGGAACCCCAGCCAGGAATCTGGTTGCTGCATTTTGGACCAGTTGAAGTTTCTGAGATGTCTTCAAGGGCAGCCCCATGTAGAGTCCATTGCAGTAATCCAGTCTGGAAGTTACCAGAGCATGAAGCACTGTGGCCCAAGTGTTCTCTGTCCAAAATGGGCCAAAGCTGTCAAACCAGCTGGAGCTGAAAAGAAGAAAGGCACTCTTAGCCACTGAGGCCACTTGAACGTCCAGTGACAGTGTTGGATCAAGGAATATTCCCAGGCTGCAGACATGCACCTTCAAGAAAAGATCAACTCCATCCAGAAGAGGACGTCTTCTCACCTCCTGGACATGAGAACTCTGGACACATAACACCTCTGTTGTTTCAGGATTCAGCCTCAATTTATTGGCCCACATCCAGTCCGTCACTGCCTCCAAGCACTGGTTCAACACCTCAACTGCCTCTCCCAATTCCCAGTGGAATAGAGAGGTAGAGCTGGGTGTCATCTGCATATTGATGGCACCTCACTCGAAATGTCCTGATGACAGGTCTCAGTGGCTTCATATAGATGTTGAACAGGTTAGGGGACAAGGTGGAACCCTGTGGAACACCACAGGATAATTCCCATGGTGCTGAACAGTAATAATTACTTTTTGGAAGCAGAGGTATGAGTGGAACCACTGAAACACAGTGCCCCTATCCCCCACCTCTTTGAGACATTCCAGAAGGATACTGTGGTCAACAGTATCAAAAGCCGCTGAGATATCAAGGAGAATGAGCAGGGTCATGTTCCCCCTATCTCTGTCCCGACAAATGTCATCAACCAGGGTGACCAAGGCAGTTTCAATGTCATGGCCTGGCGGGAAGCCAGACTGGAATGGATCCAAATAATCAGTTTCCTCCAAGCATGTTTGAAGCTGGACTGCCACCACTTTCTCAAGCACCTTGTCCAAAAAGGGGATATTTGCCACTGGCAATAGTTGTTTAACACTTCTGAGTCCAGGAAGGTCTTTTTAAGGAAGGGAAGCACCACTGCCTCCTTCAAGGCAGATGTACCTTCCCCTTCACCAGTGAAGCATTAATCATTCCCTGGACCCTGGAACCATAATCCTGGGCATAATTACTTGAAAATAAGTCCAGTACTGGTAAAATTACTTGGCTTCTGAGCACAATCCAGAAAAAGCTAGATGTTAAGTCATGTTCCACATAAGCACTTGAATTCCACAGATTTCACTGAGGTGTAAATGTACATAGCTCTCTCTGGGCTTTACCTTCTGTGGTCTAAACCCAAGAACTTCAGTTTAACTGTGTTGTTGCTCAGTCTTCTTTGATATCAGTGGTACAGAGATAATTTGTCAGCTTGTTCCCAAATATGGGAGTGAACCATTGGGAACATATAAGAGTGATGTTACAGTAGTTTCACTTTCACTGGTTTCCTACAAATTTCTAGTCCCAGTTTAGGGTGCTAATGTTGCCCTTCTTTAAAACACTAAACAGTCTGGGTCCTGCATTCCTGTGGGAATAGCTCTCCTCTCATGAACTCCCCATTGACTAAGATCAGTTTGAGAGATATTTCCATTGTTCACACTCCAAGGTTGCTACTGAAAGTCCTCTTACCATAGGCTGCAGATCAGTGGCACTCTCTTCCCCAAATAGCCTATTGGTATTTTACTCTAGTGGTGTCCCATACTCAAGTGTAGGCACTTACTTTAAGAAAGCTTTTTGTTACCTTGTTTGGTATTTCTTGACACTAGTTTTATATATAGAAATAGTATTGTTTGGTATTTCTTGACATTAGTTTTATATATAGAAATAGTGTTATAATTCTTAGAAGTATTTTAATTGAACTTTATTTTTTGTAAACCACCTTGATTTTATTGCATGTGTGGAGCAGGGTTAATGGCCAAGCAAGATAGCATTGTTATTATAATATACATCCATAGAGTATATCACTGGCATTTTTCAGAGTGTATCTAGTTCAGTGAGTCCATGAGGGCTTGAGATGTATTTTCTTGAGCTGCTATGCCCCACCCCCATCTGAAATCTTCTAATTCTAGATTTGCAACATGAAATCTACAAACTGATGTTTTCAAACTTTTAATGTTGATTTTGAACTTTTAAAAGGCATAGGAAGCTGCCTTATACTGAGTCAGACCGTAGGTTCATCTAGCTCATTATTGTCTACACTGACTGGCAGTGGGTCTCTAGGATTTGAGACGGGACACTCCACAGCCCTAACTGAAGATGCTGGAGATTGAATCTGGGACCTTCTGCATGCAAAGCAAATGTTCTTCCATTGAGCTACAGACCAATTTAATCTTTATAATTCATAGGTGATGAGAAGTTGCAAGGCAGCAAATTTCTGTATAACTGATCTTTAGAAGTATAATGGGTTTAGTGCATTGTTCAAAGCAAATTCAAAAACACTCCATCACTAGTCACCTCCGTAGTACTACTCCTTACGGCCACAATCAGCAAGCCTACTATCCCTGCCTAGCAAACCCAAGACATATTTAGGTTCAGCTAAGCCAAGGTCCAGAGGATATAGAAAATCCCCATTACTGCCGTGACTGATGGAGATGTGTGAGCCCTATATGCCCAGGCATTGTAACCCTATAGCAACCCCCTTTTTTTCAAACTTGGAATTGTTATAACTTTTCTCAGCAGTTGTAACAGTGTTGGCAGTTGTATGGCTTATGGACATTATGGTAACTGAGAGCTGATATGCTTGCAGATTGAGCGGTGTTGTCTGTCTGCCTTAGCGTTAGAAAGAGGAAATGTCATAGCAACACAGCAGTTAATGGACCATGACCCATGCTGGCACCATAGAGTTAAGCAGGATGTAATATTAATACAGCAGCTTTATTTTAGTGACTTCTATATACCATGATCTAATAACTGTATAGCTGAAATCCTGAAACTATTGTTTTTCAGATTTGAAACTTAACTGTAGACAACCGTTAACAAATTATTTATAAAATAATTTATGTGACTGCTTTTGGGGTATAGCCCACTCAAAGTATCTTACAGTAGTATAAAAACAACACAATATAAAAGCTAACAATGGCAGCAGTATTTACAGTAATCTACACAAAAACAAAAAGGCCAGTTAAAACAAGTAATGCCGTTGTATAAATCCATGGTGCGGCCGCATTTGGAATACTGTGTACAGTTCTGGTCGTCTCATCTCAAAAAGGATATTATAGAGTTGGAAAAGGTTCAGAGGAGGGCAACCAGAATGATCAAGGGGATGGAGCGACTCCCTTATGAGGAAAGGTTGCAGCATTTGGGGCTTTTCCGTTTAGAGAAAAGGCGGGTCAGAGGAGACATGATAGAAGTGTATAAAATTATGCATGGCATTGAGAAAGTGGATAGAGAAAAGTTCTTCTCCCTCTCTCATAATACTAGAACTCGTGGACATTCAAAGAAGCTGAATGTTGGAAGATTCAGGACAGACAAAAGGAAGTACTTCTTTACTCAGCGCATAGTTAAACTATGGAATTTGCTCCCACAAGATGCAGTAATGGCCACCAGCTTGGATGGCTTTAAAAGAAGATTAGACAAATTCATGGAGGACAGGGCTATCAATGGCTACTAGCCATGATGGCTGTGCTCTGCCACCCTAGTCAGAGGCAGCATGCTTCTGAAAACCAGTTGCCAGACGCCTCAGGAGGGGAGAGTGTTCTTGCACTCAGGTCCTGCTTGCGGGCTTCCCCCAGGCACCTGGTTGGCCACTGTGAGAACAGGATGCTGGACTAGATGGGCCACTGGCCTGATCCAGCAGGCTCTTCTTATATTCTTAAGTAACAATAAATTTCAGCCCAAATAGCTAAGCTACCTTTCTTTGATATGCAAAGTTTTGGTAATAGAATACCTACTCTTAGTAAAGGAAAACATTTAAAGCAGGATTTCCACTGCACTGTGATTCACCAAAAGGAACTCTCCTATGTATCTTTACTCGGAAATGAATCCTGCTGAAGTTCAATGGTTTCAGTTAACTCTGCAATAATCCTATACATGCTTACTCAGTAGTATGCCCCCCAGAGTTCAGTGGGACATATTCCCAGATAAGCGAGTATACCACTGCAGTCTTAATGTCTGGATCCTTGTGAGTAGTTTTGGACTTCAGTGACATACATGACAGAAGTGCCTTCAGTCATTCTACCTCTGCCAACTGGAGGAATACATCTATATGTCTACATAATGACTGTTGGAGGAATTATATCAGTTGGAGGACTGATGCATCTCTTCTGGAATAAAACTATGAAAACATCCTTTAAAGATTTTAAAAATTCCCAAGGAAGCCATTTCAGATCATCCAAATAAGTGGTACTCAAACAAGCTTTTCCCAAGCTGCATTTTAAAGCAGGTCAAGATGTGATTAAAATTGTGAAATGCCGGGTGGCCAATGTCATTTGAGTGCCTCAGGCAAAGGACAAGATGGTTCTCCCCCAACCCCCAGTCTACATACAGAAACTGGACTGGCAATTAAATCTTAGCATCAGTATTGGTGGTGGGACAATGTTCTCCTCATTGCAGCCCAGGGCAGCAGGCTTCTTTATTTATTCAGCAGGCTTTTTTATTTATTCAGAACATGTCTAAACCACATAATTCTCCAAAACATGGATTTTACAGCAGTGTACTTCAAAATCAAATTTCAATACAATATTAAAACAAATCATTAATGAAATCAAACAGCATTTAATTTGAGAAATCTGAATAAAATCTGCTTAGGGAGGTGCAGGGCAGACCATGTGACACCCATGGCTCTGTTGTCCAACACCTTGCTATTGCCCCTTACCGCCCAAGCAGCCACACTTCTCTGCCTAATGGTAGGGTCGGCCCTGATGAAAGCCTCCCCTCTTTTACTGACTGTATGAAGTAACTGTTCACATTGTACTTCAGTGTGTCAAGCTAACACAGAAAGAGGACTGGAGACACCTGCTTACCTGGACATCATGAAATCTGACCCATTTTGGGAATTCGAAACATTGACTTAGGGTGGGACCAAAAAAATGCTTCTGGCTTGCAAAACTTGGAAGTTAGTATCTAGCATTTGTTTCTTCTTTTTTTCTAGCTCTGCTTATCAGCATTCCACAAAATAGGAATCCATTTTTAAATATTTGCTGTACTACCAAGTAGCAACCTTATTCATTCTATTACATTTATATCACTTATTGATTTCAAGGAGATCAAGGTGGCACGTAAACATGGTTCTCACCCTCCTGGTTTTATCCTCACAACAGCCTGTGAGGTAGTTAAGCTGAGAGAGTGACAAGCCCGAGGTCACCAAGTAAGCTTCATGGCTAAGTAGGGATTTGAACCCTGGGGCACATTCATGCCACATGTTTATTCCACTATTATTCTACTTTAGTCATGGCTTCCCCCAAAGAATCCTGGGAAATGCAGATTGTGAAGGGTGCTGAGAGTTGTTAGGAGACCCCTATTCCCTTCATAGAGATACAGTTCCCAAAGTTCCTTGGAAAGAGGGATTGATTGTTAAACCACTCTGGGAAATATAGCTCTGTGAGAGGAATAGGGATGTCTTAACAATTCTCAGAACCCTTCACAAACTACACTTCCCAGGATTCTTTGGGGGAAGCCATGACTATTTAAAGTGGACTAATAGTGGAATAAACATACAGTGTGAATGTGCTGGTTTCCCAAGATCCCAGTACGATGCTCTAACCACTACATTGCTGGACAGTCATTAGTTGCATTCTGCTTTGATTTGCAGTTCTTTCTTTGTTGCTGGTAAAACCCACTCTAGGGGTAGAAGCACACTCACTAGTCTGCCGGTTCCAGTGCATCTCCAACTCTCTCTTCTGAAAACAGGGGCACACAATGCTAGTCAAACCCATCCCTTTTTACTGTGAAACCTGATGGAAGCAGCATTTTTTTTTATTCAGCTTCACAGAGATTTCACAACTGATTGGTAGATCAACCCATTCACCCTCCAGGTATGGCTAATGCACATGCTTTGCTTTGGCAACTAGTGTGTTCATAGCTTCACTTTCTCTCTCTCTCTGGTCTATAACTTCCATTGGTAGCTATGTTGGCCTACTGCAGCAAAAACAACAAACAGTCCCCTGGGCACTTAAAGAGTAACAGATTTATTGTGGCTTAAGTTTTCATGGAGTTTACTGTCCACTTCCACTTTTCATTTTCTATCACCTACAGCCTATTTCACGCTCATTTTCTATCACCTACAGCCTATTTCACGCTATTTCCATTAGTTCTTCTTTGTCTCTTGTTCTCTTCCCCCCACCCAAATACTTATTTTAGCGTAGATACATCTTGAAAAATTACTGTACTTTTGGAACTCCCTATAATTTTAATTTTAATTTGTCTCTGTCTTAATTTTGTTTATATATTCTCATGTTTATTTGTATTTTAACCTGTTTTAACTTTTTGTACACCACCCTGAGAGCTTGTCGCTATAGGGCGGTTTAAAAATGTAATAAAATAATAATAATAAAAAAATAAATATAGAAGATGTCAAAGTGACATATGATCCTTGGAATTTCCATAGTTTGTCCTTCCTTTTTATCCTAGCATCTTGCCTGTGCTAGGCTCACCTGAGGTCAGATAGCGCCTATAAGTTATTTTCTACAAAAACTACTACACAATAATTGTAGGTGAATGTTAAAGAATCCCCCTCCCCCTCAAAAGGCAAATGTGACAATTTTGAAAGAGGCATAGGCATGTCTCTTGCTTTGTAGGAGCTAAAGACCAAGGACTCATTAACTTACAGTGCAGTGGTATGCATGTCTACTCAGAAGTAAGTCTCTTTGTTTAATGGGACTTACTCCCAGGTAAGTGGGTACAGGATGGCAGCATGGGCTTTTAGGGTTGGCATTGGAAGGAAACAGGGTTCTTGTGCCTTTAACAGCTGTATGGCAAACAGAAATTCAACAGGTCAAGCCTTTTCTAGTATGATACAATTATGGAAAAAGCTTCAGTATGACTCCTCTTTAATTTTGTGTTATCCCCCTGGCAGCTATTTTGATGATCCCTGATGTATGGATTCTAAAAGATTCCTGAATGTTCTAGGGGATTTTCCAATTGGCATAGTGAGTGTTCCTGCTGAGAACCTGTTGTCAATTTAGAATTGTGAGATGGAACCAGCCATGACGTGATTGTTTCTCTCTAGTAATATGGAACCTGAAATTCTCCTTGGTTTACTGAGGAGCCTTGGCTGATGAAACTGGCCAGATGATGCAGGTGGCACAAATCTCATAGCAAATGCTGGGAGGAAGGGCGGGATATAAATAAAATAATAAATAAATAAATAAATAAATAAAATAAAATGTGACCCGACACTGATAAAGGTATATGATTGTGCCTACCATGTGGTGATCACAGAGACAAAGAAAATTTACTTCACCACCACCAGTGTGTCCTCAAGTGATTGTCTAGCTGTATTTTTCAGAGTAGTAAACGAACTGGTTAAAGGTTCAGGTTTGACCACATCTGCCTACTCTGAGACCTCATGTGACAAGTTTGCAAAATACTTTGAAGACAAAGTTATTCACATTTACACTAGTCTTGATGCCAGAATTGATGCAGGTCAGGAGGAGGCATCCAGACCATCATCTTGTCTTGTTTCACCTATTGTGGCCTGATGATGTGAACAGGACACTTGTAGTGTTCGGCCAACCACATGTTTATTTTATTTATTTATTAGATTTATATCCTGCGCTTCTTCCCAGTAGGAGCCCAGGCCATTGCCCATCATGGCATATAAGATCTAGCTGACTAGGATTGTCTGGATGGGTCCAAGGGTGGCTTAAGGCCTCGTTGAGAAAGGGGGCAATGGTAACTTTCTTAAAGGAGGTAATAATATGTTACCACCTTAAGAGGACATTCCTGGACTCCGAGATACTGGAAACTACTGTCTGGTCACCAGTGTCCCTTTTTGGGGCAAGGTGATGGAGAAGGCAGTGTCCAGTCACCTTTGGGTGTGTCTGGAGGAAACAAATTATTTCAAGCCCCATTTCAATGTGGCTTCAGGTTTGGTTTCAACACTGTAACAGTCTTGATCACCCTGATTTATGACCTCTATTGAGAGAGAGATGGGGAATTCAACTTTGCTGATCCTCCTTAATCTCTCAGTAGCTTTTAGTACCATTGGCCATAGTATTCTTCTGTAAATTTGGCACTCCCAAATGTAGGACCAATACCAGAAAGTAGCATTGGGTGACTTCTGCTTGGCTGCTTTACAGTTATGCTGTGGGGGTCCCACAGGTTTCCATTGTGTCCCCTTTGAAGCTGTTGCAGGAAGTTATCCAAGGATTTGGAGTGCAGTGTTATCAAAAGGTCTGTCCATTCCATCTGAATCAGAAGAGACTGTTCAGGTGCTGGACTGGTACCTGAAGCACTAATGGGCTGGATGAGGGCCAAAAAAGTGAACTGAATCCTGACATGTTGCAGGCGCTGATTGTGGGGGTTCCTAGGTTAGGTAAGTGACCTGTTCTGGATGGAGTTGCACTCACCCCAAAAGAACAAGTTCATAATCAAGGAGTATCTATCTCTAGCTCTGGCTGGTTCGCCAACTACAGTTTTTCCATACACCAGGATAGCCTTCCAACAGTAGTAAACACTCTGGTATGTCTCGCTGAGACTACTACACACAAAAGGAAATGCTTGTGTGAGTGTACAGAATTTCCTTCCCATTGAAAAGAACAGGAGGCCTAAAGCAACATTTGAAGCAAATTTCAGAGTTATTTCTATGGCAAAATATCAGATTAATTTCAAGAGAAGCCTTACATGTTCTTATCAAACTATCACAGGGCACTTCTACACATCCTCTGTGTTCATAGAGCTCATGGTTCAATTCAATTCAATTTATTTGACCAATGATCAGCATAGAGCTCATGGTTGCATACAGTATGTTGAAGATAGGAATGTGATCTTCAAAAAAGGTTGATATTTCAAATATAAAACAAACCGTTTTCATGTTTATGAATAACATGAATGTATTTGAACAATGTTACAAACTCTGTAGATACAAAAGGGAAGTCTGGTTCAGACAACGTGAATCAATTTATAGATTCCATTAAAAAGTCCTTCTTCCCAAGGGATAGTTTTGTTCATTTCTTAACCATTTTTCATCTCCTTTGTTTATACTTCCCTGTAAAATATATTATAGTGCTTCTAGTTTAACTCTGTAAACTAATTATTTATGGGCACTTCTCTAAAGAGATGTTTCAAGCAAAGGCAAACATTTTTTTAACAAAACCATTATGTTCTGATGAATGCTTTTTGCTGTTGGTGGAACAGGTGTATGTTTCTTTTTAGTATGTATTCTATTAAGTTAGAGGAGAAATACTCTGATATTTTAAGAATATAACATGGTGTCACAAAATTATTTTGAAGTAATTTTACTTGTATAATGAGCTCTAGAAATTGCAAAAAAAATCAGCATACAACAAAACAGTAAATTGAATATGTAATTTATTTTAGACTTTCAGTGGTAATTAAAAGAGTAATTCCAATCAACTTTGTGCATGTTTACAGGCTTATTAGCAGAAAAGGTATTGCTATAAAAATAAAACTGAACAATTTCCAGTAAATATTTTACCATACACACATTCTCTTTCCTGTAAATCATTTCTCAAATATATCAAAGGCTACCTTAGACCCCTACATGTTTTTTTTATAACCCTGTAAAACAAAACAGTTAATAAATAAAGACTTCTCATTGGCAGTAGGAAGTATATGTAAGTAATATCACATTTCCTCAGTTGTGCCTCAATGTTTGCAGTTTTCAGCTGCATCTTGAGAGATTGCCTCTTACCACGGTAAAATAACAGAACATATATAGGACACAGTTGTCTCATTGTACTAATTAAACATGTCCATTATTTGTGCTATTGAGTAGTCAGAATAAAACTGTAGAGGAAATTTATTTTGGCAAAGCAATTCTATCTCCACTATTGCTGGTATTTGCATCTCTACCTTTTAATTTTTTTTTGCACGAAATTTCTTAATTTTGTTCTGATGGAATAGCAGTACAATGTTTATTATACAAAATTATTGGTCTAATTTGCACTTTATAAGCAAATGGCATATCTCAATGGGGGAAAAGACTTTGTCCCCATCAAATTTAGTTCTTCATTTGTTTTACTCACCATGCCGCATTAGCACAATTTTCCCCTGTGTCCATCTGCCAGTGTACAATTTAGCCATGGGCATCTGCAGACCTTGCGGTGATCACTATTGCAGGCAAAAGCCATATGTGTTTAATTTTTTTTATTAAAAAAAATCCCTCTTTATTTCATTTGCTGTTTTAACTGGATGGATAACTTTTGTGCCTTTAAGTCAGAAGAGGAGAAAATACAGAAATAATTAATTGCCTCTATTCTTTAGGCAGTTTCATTTTCCCTTTCCAATATGGAATGCTTGTCAGCTTTCCTGATAAATGAGTGCATGTATTTGCATAGATTTTACATTAACAGAAAAATTAGTTTATTTGTGAAAAGTAGTTTACATAATAATGCAACGTGTAGTATGAATTATGTTTATTAACCAAGGGGAAGAAGCTGTAGAAGCCTGTACATAATAAAATCTTATGGGTTTTTAAAAAAAATAAAAAAAAATAAAGTCAAGCCTTATAAACCCTTATTTTTTAACCTCTTTTTTTGAAAAAGTAAATATGTTTGAGATATATGGTCAACTGACTCCAGACTTTTCTAGGGAACAGCCCTTTGGGGGGAGAACATTTATTTTTTTAAATAAATAAATACATGTGTTGAGCATTTACTTTTTAAAACCCATTTGGAAGAAATATACAATAAATTTGATATGTGTTTTTTTGAACTTTATTTAGAAGTTTGAATAGAAAACTGCAAGTGAGTTCATTGTTTGCAAAGTACACATTAAGAACACATTTTGTTTCTAATAACACTACTGATGTGATGTTATCTGTAGCTTTTTTAAAAAAGCTTTCAGTTACTACATTATCATTTAGTAGAATCATGAAAATAAATTGGTTTGTTTTTTTACCTCACAGCTTATTTCATGTCCCCTTAAATGTGATCATTATTAGATTCAAATTGCATTTGGAAAACTGGAATTTGGTCACAATTTATCTGTAAACTATTAAAGTATTCTTCATGCAGAAGTGCCCTGTGTTTCTTGCGAAATAAGGTCCAGTCATGTTTCTTGGGCATGTATCAGTTGTTCAGCTTGGATCTTGTGGCCTTGAGGCAAATACTATTTATGCAGCATCTTCGTGTTTTTATGCTGTAGAAAATGCAGATGTATTCAGGGCTCTTGTCTCATGCTGTATTGCAAAATATCTTGTTGCTTATGAAACGTGCTATACCTAATGGCAAGTTAAACAAGAGAGTGCCTTTGCCACTTCTTGAATCTGGGACACCCTGGGTACCAGCTGTCACAGCCCAGCTAATGATGACAAATACCCCTCTCTATGCAGATTGCCGATTTTGCAGGCTGCTGTGAAAGGCAGCCAGATTACCTTTCCTCAGATAGTAACTTAACCTTTTAAACTCAAGTGTCAGAATGAAATCATTAGCTGGGTTATTTTCAATAACTATTCCTTTTTCTTTTAAGCTAATATAGTAATATATTCACAAATAGTTCATGTACCTGTTGTATTATAAGAACAGGAAATCAACATGATAGTGCCTATAAGCAGTAAATGCACTTTGCCAGCATGACTTCTTAAAGTGACCTTGGATCAAGGCTGCCTGTACTACCTGAAATAAAGATGGAGGGCTGCATTTATGCTTCCACTGGTAAGAGAAAGCCTCATAGCCCCCTTGTATTGATAGGTGTGACTAGTACAGTTTTTAAAAAGATCTTCAGGTTTTGTTGGATGTTAATACTGTGATTTATGTCTGGAAGCATTCAAATTTTATTTACTGCAGGCTCTATGCTTCAATTCAACCAGGTATTTGAATTTTTCATAGTGTTATAAATGGTATGAATGTCTCCATTAAATTCAGGGACTTGTATGAATAAAGTCAGGATTAGATTTTCAGGTGTAATTATTTTGTCACTGTTTTGATCATAATACAAGCTTTCAAATGCTAAAAGTTTAGTCAAATTTGTTTTGCCTATTTTGAAGTGAGATTTTAAATCATGGACCTATATTGCTATAAAATGTCACCATCCTATATACTAATAGTGACCTCATTCTCTGAGTGTGGATTCTCATGTAGTCAAAATGTCATCCATGCACAGCGGAGTATGAAAGATCTTTAGTGGGGGGAACCCTTAAGAAAAATTCAAAAATAGTCCAATGATAACTGAGCATGTCACAGAATGCTGACTGATAGTTTAGCTTGGACGGCAGCAGGGGGGTTGAGGTAGAAAAACAAGGTGAGAATTTATTTATTACAATCATACGTATGTTACATTTAAATCAGAAGCTAAAAAGATGGTGTACAATATAATAACTTAAGCCAATCTACTAAACCCATTAAACACCATTAGTCTATAAAAATGTACATCTGACATATCCAAGGAATAATAAAAACTAGCATACTGTATCAGGCTCCCAAAGCCTAAGTCAACAGATGAGTTTTTACTAGCTAACAAAATATCAATAATGTCGACACCTATTCTTCTGATGACTACTGACTGAGTAGATCCAGACGGGGAGACATTCTTTCAGATAGCCTAGTTTCGAGCTGTGTAAGGCCTTATAAGACATTAGCGGTACCTTAAACTTGGTTTGGTAGCAAATTGGCAGCCAGTGCAATTATTTGAGCACTGGTAGTATGTATGTGTGATATGATGTCCCACTTAGTTATGGCATTTTATGCTAACTGCAGCTTTTAACCAAACCTAAGGGCTGTCCCACATTGATCGCATTGCAATAATCCAGTCTTGAGGTTACCAATGTATGAATTATTGTAGCTAAGCTATCTCTGTCCAGGAACGGTTGTAACCAGGGTACCAGTCAAAGATGGTTAAAGGCTCTCCTAGTCACTGAGGCCACTAGGGCCTCAGGCAACAGTGATGGATCAAGGAGTATGGAATAACATATCCTAGGAAAGGGCATGGCTGTCTAGCTGACAAACCCTCAACAGGAGCATTCCACAATGCAACATTTTATTGCAGGGCCCCCTACAACAAATTACCACAAAAGTATTTTCGTGTGTTTTGTTCTTATGCAAAAGTTTCAAACTGTGGAACATAGCTGGAGAGTCAAAGTACTTTTTCAACAATAATGGATGGATGCAGAGAAAGAGCCCTATGAAGTGATTACATACTCTTTACCTGACTTAACTGGTTACTTTAGTACATCCTTAATGTTAGGGAATCTGAACCCCGCCTCTTCCTCCTTCTCTTCCTCTTCCTTCTCCTCCTCCTGGAAGGCTAGTTATTGCCTCAGACTACAGGGAAGCCTCCACAGTTCTTGATATTATTCCAGCCAGAACTTTACAGGCTCAGAAAGACTTGACTGGTCCTCTGCCCAGAAGTGGTCTTGGCTCAAAGTGATCACACCCAGGGAGAGACAGACACAGAGGCTGGTATCAGCTATAGCTATGGAAACACAGAATGAACATGCAAGAATGCTATAAGCTTGTCTGCTAGGCTTTCCTTATACTTTGCAAAACCTCCCAGTTGGCAACACTTTAATTGTTTGGGTTTTCTTGCAAGAACTTGCTGATAGATCACTGTAAAACGGAGAAAGAGAAGATAACAAACTCTCCGTGCCTCACAGGGGTTAATATGGGGGTGGGGAGAGAAAATCAAGAATCTAGTCACAGGACAAAAGTCTGTCAATGCCGCCAAGTATGCCCATGAGTTGAGGGCATAGGAGTATCTTGAAATTTGCTCCAAAATTACTATATTTTGAATCCTCATTCTTAGACTTTTTGTGCATTTCTTAGTTTTATCTTTGTTATATAGTTTTATTCTGGTTTTTATTTAACTTTTTATTTGTTGCTTATTTTTATGAATTTATTGATTTATTGACTTTGTCCTGATTATATTTTATGTAAACTGCTTAGATTTTTTTTATATTTTCCGGGTTGACCCTAGAAGTACATATAGGAATACCTGGCCAATAAGGGAGAAAACAGCAATAGCCATTTAGAACAGACCATGCTAACGTTGTGATTCAAAAAATGTAATTCCACAGTTTGACCAGAGTAACTCTGTGGAAAGATACCTAATGTGGCATTATCCAGAGAGGAGCTTGGTTTGAATCTTACTGTTTGATTCAGGCATACATATTACTGGTCTATGATCTTAGTTTTTAACTTAGATGAAACTACTTGACTAATTAGAGTTAAGCAGATTCTGAAGATCTGTTGGATAAGGCGGGAGGGATTTTTTAATTTTTAACTAAACTGGAATACATGAAAAACTACAACAGATTTAATGGGAAACAAACATGCATATGTTCAAATGTTACTGTTTTGATGAGGTTCATATGTTCCAATCTAATGTTCTCTTTTTGTAATCCAATTTTATAGCATAAGCTTTAGCAGTTAATTTTTTTTGTTTAAAGGCCTCGCAAGCTGCAGGTGTGTTAGGACATATTATTTTATGTGACAGTTACACTGTCTGGGATGTAAAAAGAGCAAAGATTGCAGTGCTTTGTCCACAGCTTTCTGCAGTTTGTTGCTTGAATAGATATCAATGCCGAAACAAAAGGTGCATTTTCATGTTTGGATTTGCCCCATCTGTGTGATCTGGTGGTTTATGCAGGAGGAGGTGTTATCACATGAATCCAAATGCATAAAGTCAGTTGTTTTATGGACTCCTTTCTGTGCGTGAAGGAGTTTATAAGTTGCTTGCTCTATTGTATGTCACTTCCAGCTGACATGTGTGCATTGTGCTGAGCATATTTGGGGTGTAATTACAACTAATGGAGCCTGGAACACAGCTTGTTCACTGGGTAATTTATACGTCTCTTGTCTGAGTCTTGAAAGTTGCTATAAGATTGTTATGATGCACAGTATTTTGGACATGCTTGAGGGTGTCTGACACCATTCTATTTCTACAGGCACAAGAAGTCAACTTAATTTTTAGAACCCAGACAATTAATTATAAGATTCAGATCTGCTGGACAGGCAATTTTGTAAAAGAACACAGAGAAGATGGGGTGGAATAGCACTTTATTATGTGGCATAGAATCTCTAGAGTCATAATAAAATAATAAGAGTTCATGAAATATCTATTTACCGGAATGTAATGTTTATTATTAAAGTATAGATGGGAAAGGTAAAGAAATGATAGAGGTGAGGTATTAACTTCTGAATCTGGAGGCAGGAATCCTGCATATACTGTAATTCCAGACAAACAATAGTGTTAGTCTATAGCAGCAAAAATAATAAGAATGTGGTAGAATCAGTGACTGACAAAAGTTGGAATTTTGCTATAGAAATGTAGGGCACAATAAATCAATTGATCTGAAAGGGAACTGGAAGCAAATTATGATATAACCAGAGAATCGGTGGAGTTTTCCATGAATGACCTTTTGAAGTGTTATGTTTTGAAGGGTTTCTGGAGTTTAAAAATACAAGGCTTGAATATCATAAGACAGTGAATTGGTTCACAGAACAAAAGTAATTAAAATGAGTCATATACTTTGTTTTATTTCATTACCTTTTTCCATACTGTTGTAAAAGTTTGTTTTTTTCTGATCTTGTACTCAGAACTATAATTGTTATTGTGCTTCATTTGAACTCCAAAATAATTTTGGTTCACACTGACCAAACAATTGTGGTAGATTTCATTTTTCACTTTTTTGGGATAAGACTCAAGTTACCTGCTTAAATTGGTGTCTTATGGAAGATTCAGTTCCATAAGCATTACATGTTTGACCATTTCATTCTACAGGGAAACTCATAGTTTATAATATTTCATGAGCCTAAGGAGATATTTAACATTTGTGTTATTTTCTATTTAAAAGCAGATCATGTGGAATTTTGATGCACTGGTAATCACTAAAATATATTCTTTAGAAGGTCGTTAAATTAATTTTAACTGTCCTGGAGATTGTATTAAAATACTATAATTGCCTCCTGCAAGAGTGAACCAGTTCAGACGGTCACATCTTTTAATAAGCTGAAATATGGACGAGTGTTTTACTTACAGAGCCCCTTTGCTCCAACTTTCATGCAAGCTGCAATTAAACTAGGAAACCTCTAATTAACCATTGTTTCCCATATCATCAATTTAAAGTTTTAATACCCTACTTGTAGCAGAACTCATAACGATAGTTTCTCAGCTTGGATTAATATTTATTTATTTGTTGCACGTTTATTGCCGAAGCTCTCTGGGCGGTTTAGAGTTTAATGGGAAACTATGGCCAATTAGAGGCTTGTGGCAAACTGAAGGGGTTGTATGCATGGGCAAAATGTTTGTGTATATCTTGCTTATTAAGCTGTGATACGATCATGCAAATGGTCTGCTATGGTCTGAAGGCACATAAGGCCAGCTCCCTGCTGAAGCTAAGCAGGGTCAGGTCTGGTCAGTGCCTGGAGGGAGACCGCCTGGGAACCATATGTAAGCTGCCTTGGGTTTCATGAAAAAGAAAGGCGGGGTATAAATGTAATAAATAACTGTGGCCATTGTGTTCTTTCAGAACTGTTTTTATCAGCTGTTGAGTATCCAAACATTTTAGTAAAGTCTCTGGAATTAAATTTCATGTTGGAAAGCCCATGATGAATGGCAATGGGTGTTGCACATGGTATTGACTTTGATGGAGTTTTTAATACAACATTTGGTAGCTGTCCACAACATTTGTCCACAATATTTATTCCACTGAATTCATTAGTTTTACACCAGGGTGGTTGGGTTGTCCCTTGGGATGCATGGGTGTGCTTTGAAGATCTGTCTCCCTCATAGATCACTGTTTGTGCAATCATATACTTGTAACAACGTTCAAAAGACCACACTGTCAATTGTAATTTTGTGGCAGCACATAAAAAATTAACTAGATTGCAATAAAAGCAATAATCAGAATCTGATTGCTCAGAAAGAATCCCTATGAGTAAAATTTAGGGATAGCATTTCTTCACACAGGAAGCAAAAACTGAATCTCTCCAAAATAATTTTTCTTTTGTACAAATCTTTTGTTATCAGTATCAAAATATCTGTAGCTCATGGTAGTGAAGGTAATGAGGTAAGAGTGAAAATATTAATATTGTAGCCATATAGGCTTGGTACTGGGGAATATGTCCTCAACATGAGCAATCTGCTCGGGGGAGGGGAAGAAATCACCTTCCTTCAAGATTGCAAAGAAAAAGATGGACAGCAATAGAAAAATATAATTTAGGAGTAGTGACTCTTAGGATGGACTACTTTGGGGAAATTGGATGGTGAGCTGTAAGCAAAACGTATTTTGGACTAAACAATTGCTCCATGTGTTGGGTCTGAGACCCCTTTTAAAGCTCTGTCTGGATATCTTAACATCTACCACTTACCTAAAGCTGAACAACCTCTTGTGTGGAATTTGTATTTTTAATTAGCTTGACTGTTGACAGGTTTAAATCAATAATGAGCTGTTAATAAAGCTGAATCTTAATCTTTGGTAGAATTAATTAAATATTTTATTTGTTTGTTTACAATACTGATAAACAGCTCTTCAGCCAGAGAGATCCACAAATCACAAAAGAACAGAATAAAATACTGGCATAAAACAGAATCTACAGATTAAACCTCCTAAAAGACTAAGGCAAATATAAAGGTTTTCACCTTGGCTGCCACAACAGAAAAGGCCCTGTTTCTGGTCACATCTGTTTCTGGTCACAGAAGGCAAACTCAGTGCAGGATCACCCAAGATCAGCACTTTGAATTGTGTTCAGAAATGCATCAGAAACCACAGTAAGTGTTTTGATGCCTATGAGACGTCCAGTCCCAGTTAATTAATATGCTGCTGTATTTTGCACTAATGATAATAATAATAATAATTTAATTTGTGGGTCGCCTATCTGGCCAATGGCCACTCTAGGCGACGTACAATTTAACAACGATACATTACATCATAATAAAATACATCATAAAATACAATATAACAATAAAACAATAAAACAGTTCCAGTACAGAGTAGTAGGCTATTGGTCGTAAAAATTTAACCCTCCCCGTAAGTCCCAAAGGCCTGTCTGAAGAGCCAGGTCTTCAAAGCTTGGCGGAATACATTCAGGGAAGGGGCATGTCGAAGGTCATATGGGAGGGAGTTCCAGAGAGTGGGGGCCGCCACTGAAAATGCCCTCTCTCTTGTCCCCGCCAACCTAGCTGTTTTAGTTGGCGGGAGTGAGAGAAGGTCCTGTGTGGCTGATCTTGTTGGGCGGCATGGTTGGTGGCGCTGGAGGTGCTCCATCAGATAAACTGGGCCGAGACCGTATAGGGATTTAAAGGTTAATACCAACACCTTGAATTGGGCCCGGAAAATAACTGGGAGCCAGTGTAGGTCGAACAACACTGGGGTGATGTGTTCCCGGCAGTGACAGTTTGTAAGTAGTCGAGCCGCAGCATTTTGTATAAGTTGTAATTTCCGGACCGTTTTCAAGGGTAACTCCACGTACAGCGCATTACAGTAATCCAACCGAGAGGTGACCAGGGCATGTACCACCAGTGGGAGCTGATGAGCAGGAAGGTAGGGCTGCAGTCTACGAATGAGGTGTAATTGATACCAAGCTGCCCGGCTCACTGCCGAAATCTGAGCCTCCATGGACAACTTGGAATCAAGAACAACCCCAAGGCTGCGGACCTGGTCATTCAGGGGCAATTTCACCCCGTCGAACACCAGGTCAACATCTCCCAGCCTTCCCTTGTCTCCCACGAGTAGCACCTCAGTCTTATCAGGATTCAACTTCAGCCTGTTCCTTCCCATCCATCCACTCACGGATTCCAGGCACTTGGACATGGTCTCCACAGCAGACTCTGGTGAAGAATTAAACGAGAGATAGAGCTGAGTGTCATCCGCATATTGGTGACACTGAAGCTCAAATCTCCTGATGATTGTCCCCAAGGAAGAGTGAGAGTGGAATCTGGGGGGGGGGAAGAAGAGAAAGAGTGGATTGCTTGGTGGGGTTTGAGAGAGTTGTTTGCCAGGAGAGAGTGAAGAAGGAGGGAGGTGGAGTTCGGATTAGTATTGAGTAAAACCATATGCTTATGTGCCTTAAGAAGAAATCTTGTTAATTTTGTTAGCTTTGTTATCTGTAATAAATACTTAATTTGGTTTACCAAAGGCCTGATCCTTGGCTCACAGACCAGAAGGGAGGGTAAGGTAATGACCAAGGCTGAAGGGGAACTGTAACAAATGGTGGCAGCGGTGAAGAGAATAACAATACCAGTATTCAGAGTCTCTGGGAATACTAGTATTGGGACATTACTGGTGGTTGCCTAGCAGGGGGATCTGTTGAGATCTGTGGTAGAGCGGGGATAGGTAAACCATAAGAGAGAGCGGTCCGGACTGGTGGAGTCCCTGGTGGTGCCTAGTGACAGGCAGTAGCCACGTGCAGGTAGGAACCTGACAGGGAGAGCCAGGGAAGGACGCCTCACATGTTTGATGTTTGATAGTTTTCAAACAGTCCCAAGACAACTCCATGTACAGTGCATTGCAATCTAAGAAGTTATCAGAGCATGGAAAATTGTGTCCAAGCTATTTCTGTCTAGGAGGATACCTGGAGCATCAACAAAAGTTGTCCAAAAAATGTTCTTTGCCTCAGAGGCTACTTTGGCATCTAAAGATAGGGCCAGATCTCTCAGACTGCAGACCTGATCTTTCAAGAGGGAATATAACTCAATCCATAACAGGAGTCTGGCAGCAAAGCTCAGTGGATGAGGTCAAAGGAGAGATCCCTAACAAAACATTTCCTTGTAGTGTGCATCATAGACCAGTGGGCCACTCTTATTAACCGTCAAGGAGGACGGGACAAAGCACAGGCCATTCCAATACAAGTAGGAAGAGAGAAACAAAAGGTAATAGCAACCATGGACGGAAAGGACACCCCAGCGGTGGGGACCTGCAAGGTATGTGTAATGTTTCTTTATTTGCCTGAGAACAACTTGGCAAACTAGTGCAAGCTGGTTGTGCTATTGGAAGAAAAAGTGGGAGGCCTGGAGTGGCATATGGCCACACTCAAGGGTATAAGAGAAGACAAAGAGAATCCTGGAACAACAACAGCAAAGAGAAGTACAGTACATTAAAGAACAATAGAACTTTGAAACAGAAGAGGAACAACAATGTGCAGGAAACTCCATGGAAAAGGGTGACAGAAACAGGAGAGCTAGAAGACACTCTGCACTGGTGGAACTATGGAACTACTTTCAGGTACTTGAGGATGAAATTGGAGGACAGCCTGCAGAGGTACAATTACAGGAGACCCTGCAAGACAGCAAGCAAGAAGCTGGAGCTCAGTCAAGCAGAGGCAATGAAACCACACCCCACAACTAGAAGAAGAGAGTAGTAGTAGTCGTCGTCGTAGTTGTCGTCGTAGTCGTCATCGTAGTGGGAGACTCCCTTCTGCTTGGGATTGAAACCCAAGTATGCCGAGAAGATCCATGGACTCGCCAAGTATGATGTCTCCCTGGAGGATGGATTAGTGATGTGACTGAAGGATTGCCAACACTCATAAAGACCACTGACACGTATCCCTTTCTTCTAATCTATTGGGAATGAATGATACTGCCAAGCGGAGCTACAAAAAAATCATGTCAGGCTTTGAAGCTCTGGGAAGGAAACTCAAGGACTTTGAGGCACAGTTAGTTTTCTCATATGTCCTTCCAGTACTTAGAAAGGGAAAGAAAAATATTCCAGGTGAATGACTGGCTACAAAGGTGGTGCTGATGCAAGATATTTGGATTCTGGGACCACGGGCTGCACTTACTGGAAGATGACTGCTGGCAAGTGATGGGTTGCACCTCCCAAAAATAATGTGTTTGGCCACAGCATGGAGAACTTCACCAGGAGGGCTTTAAATTGAATACCAAGGGGGAGGGAGACATAAACTTGGAGGTAATGATTGATGAAGGCTTATGCACAGTAACAGGAGCTGAGAGAACATGGGAAACAAACAGGAGGATAAATATAACTTGATAGGTGTAGCTGAAACTTGGTGGGATGACTGCCATGACTGGAATACAAGCAATTGAAGGATATAACTTGTTGAAAAAGAACAGAAGGAATAGAAAGGGAGATGCACTATATGTTAAAAAGATGTATCCCTGCACAGAAATACAGGAGGATGAGCTTGGTAGCCCCATCAAGAGTATCTGGATTAAAATTAATGGGGCAAGAAACATGGTTGGAGTCTACTACTGACCACCCGATAAAGGAGAAGACAAGGATGAAACTTTTGAAAAGCAAATTGCCAGTGTTTCGAGGAGGCATAAGGTAGTAGTGGTAAGGGGGGACTTCAATATCTGTTGGGAGACCAATTCTGCCAAACACGGCCCATCCAAGAAATTCCTGAGTTGTGCTGCTGATAACTTTCTCCTACAGAAAGTAGAGGAAGGAACTAGAGGATCAGCTATCCTTGACATGATTCAAACTAATAGAGATGACTCAGCAGCTGAAGTGGCAGTTGTGGGAACTCTGGGGGACAGCGACCATATTATAATTGAGTTCCTTATTTTGAAGGACGCATAAGCTGAATGTAGCCATACACGTAGCTTAGTCTTCAGGAAAGCCAATTTTAATAAACTCAGAACAATGATAAGTAAGGTTCCATGGCAAACAACCCTAATGAGAAATGGAAAATTAAAAATGGAAAATTTGAAGGCACAATTACAAAGAATTCCAACAAGGGGAAAAGGTGGAAGAAGAAGGCAATGTGGCTCCACAAAAAGAGATGACGTGAAAACCAAAAAAAAGGACACATACAGGAAGTGGAAGGAAGGCCAGGCCATGAAGAGTACAGACAGGTAGCACAGAATTGCAAGGATGGTGTCAGAAAGGCTAAAGCTGAGAATGAACTGAAGTTAACGAAGGATGCTAAAAGCAACAAAAAAGCTTTCTTCAGGTGCATTTATAGTAAAAGACAGAAAAAGTAATGCTGGTTCAGCTACTCAATGAGGATGGCAAAATGATAACAGTTGACAAAGAAAAGGCAGAAGTGCTCAATTCCTACTTTGGCTCAGTCTTATTCCAAACGAGGATCTATGCCCCTCCTGGCAAAAGTACAAGTTGAAGGGGCAGGGTTGCAGCTTGAGGGTGATACACAAATGTTCAGGAAATACCTAATCACTAGTTCAGATTTCCAGGGCCCAATGAACTGCATCCTAGAGTAATGAAGGAATTGTCTGAAGAATTCTCAGAACCACTGTCTATTATTTTTGTGAAATTGTGGAGGATAGCTGAAATGCCAGATGACTGGAGAACAGCAAAAAGGAGGAACCTCAGGAACTACAGAGTAGTCCGTCTGACATCAATCTCTGGGGAAATCCTGGGGCAGATTATAAAGTGGTCAATCTGTAAACACCTTGAAACAATGCAGTGGTTAGTAGAAGCCAACATGGATTTGTCAATCCTGCCAGACTAATCTTAATCAGAAGCTGAATATGAGCCAACAGTGTGATATGGCTGCAAAAAAGGCAAATGCTATCTTAGGCCATGTTAACAGAAGTATAGTTTCCAAATTGCGTGAAGTACTAGCTCCCCACTGTCATGAATCCCTACCGTCAAGGCACAGGGATCATGCGTCAGACTCAGACCCCCACCCTTAGGGAAATGAGACTGGAACCAAAAGACTATTACTTCACCCTTGCCAAGGCTGTGTACGCTCACAACAACCCTGCAAGGTAGAAGGTAGGCTGCCACCACCCCTGTTTACTGGTCCACTCAGAGCCAGGGGATCTCTGAGCCCAGAAGATAGGTAAAACCAAGGTCCTATGGGGCAAGAGTCACAGTTACACTCCTTGCCTGGCACCTCTGGTTCTTACTTCAAATTCAAGGTTTTAACTTCTTAACCCTCTTTGGTAGTTAGTGACTGAGAATGGTCAAGGTACTGAATCCAGAACCACCCCTTCTCTCAATGAACACACCAGGTTAAATAGAAGTAGCTTTATTAAGATATATAAGTGCACATCAAATATAGCAGCAAGTAATCCTTTAAGACCATACACCCAAACAGGGGTTTAGGTACTCATAAGAGAATTCATACGCACAACAAGAAAATAACAAACTAACTTACCTAACTACTTACACAGGAGGTAGTTGGTTGCAGTGGCATCTCTCCTAAGAGAGATGGATGTTCAACATAAAGCAATGGAACCAGGCATAGGTTACCTTCCCATAAGCAACCCCTTGGAACCATAAAAGGTAGAAGGCTTTGGAACTCTGGTGCCAAGTCAGCATAGGCAGAGAACAGAGAACAAAAGCTATGGGTCTCTAGCCCTATACTTAAAGGAAAAGGATCCTAACGGTCCAAGATTAATTGACCAATCAGGAATTAGCTGATGTAACTTTCTTCTCGATGTTTCCCACATTTTCGCACCTTGCAGGCCCCCCTCCCAACTGTGTTTTCCAACGGTACAGGCCAAGGATGACCTTGGGTACCAGGCACTTGCTAATCAGCAAAGATAAACAGGTGCAGCTTGTTAAGGCTTCTTCTAACCGTCTTCAGCTGGGAAGTGAAACTCAGAATTGTAAATTGGCAAAGGCTTGTCTTTTCTAACTGTAAAAATCTCCCAGAGTCCCTTGCTGGAGCCAAAGTATTGCTTTTAAGATTTTTAATAATTCATGAACATTACAGGTTCATGACACCCACTATTCGGCACTGGTTAGGCCTCATCTTGAGTACTGCATCCAGTTCTGGACACCACACTTTAAGAAAGATGGAGACAAACTGGAATAGGTTCAGAGGAGGGCAACAAGGTAGAGCAGGGGACTGGAAACAAAGCCCTATGAGGAGAGGCTGAAAGAACTGGGAATGTTTAGCCTTGAGAAGAGAAGACTTGAGGGGAAATATTATAGTACCCTTCAAGCACTGTAAAGTTTGTCACTCAAGGAGGGCCAGGATTTCTTCTCAGTCATCCCAGAGTGCAGAACATGGAATAATGGGCTCCAGTTAACAAGAAGACATATTTTGGTTTAGTATTAGGAAAAACTCCCTAACTGTTAGAGCAGTACAACAATGGAACCAATAACCTAGGGAGGTGGTGGGGTCTCCAAGACTGGAGGCATTCAAGAGGCAGCTGGACAGGCACCTGTTGGATATGCTTTAAGTTGGATTCCTGCATTGAGCCTTATAGGCCCCTCCCAACTTTATTATTCTATCATAGCAAGCTGAACACAGTCCAGATGAATCACCAGTTCAGAGGACCTCCATCTTCTGGATTGAGCTTCAATTTGTTGTCCTACATCCTATGTCCAATCCATTACTACACTAATATTTATATGAGGTCTGGTAGTCTGCCAGATCTAGGCCTGGGTGTATTTCAAATACAGTGTAAGATTTTTTATTTAAGAAAATATTCAATATTTGGATATATGTTCAATCCTATCATTTTTGGGTGGGAGCCAAAGAACCAGGAGCAACATTCTGCTCATCAGTAGCGGGCAACATGGTGGGCCAGTGGTGCTCATCTGACCTCCAAGTTGGTTATATCACTGCTGCTTACTGGGAGGTAGAGGGTGTTGTGCCAGCAAGGTTGATGTGGTATAAACACACCGACGGGAATCCCAGGTTGGCTCCGCTCATGCATTTGCACTTCACCTTCCACCAAACCACGATTTCATCCCTGCCCCTTTACCTCCTAGTAAGCAGCGGCTAAGCAACTGACTAGAGGTCAGATGAGCATCACCAGCCCACTACACCGTCTACTACTGCTGTTCATATAACTTGCCTCTCCCTTTCCATTGCAACTCTTTATTCCCCCTCCAAAAATCTCCAGAACAGAATGGGGTCTGGTGCAAGTAACACTATCTAGCAGAGAAAATCTACAAAAATGGGAGATAAGGTAAATGTCTTCCACTCACGCAAGGAGTTCTCTGGATCATGACCATTATGTGTTGTGTATAACTTTAGTAATCATTTCAGTATTGTTTCCAACTCAGCCTAAAGGAAATGAGAGGTTCCATACTGGATCCGCTAAAATAACAATACAAATGCTCAGTCATTTATTGTCTAATCATGATTATACCAACTATACATATCATATAGAAATTACCTGTTGAATAAATGGTTTATTTGAGCATTTGCTTTTCCCCATCCACTGAATGTTTATCTAAAAAATATTTGCACAGTAGAAATATATTGAACAGTCCACTTATTATTCCTTACTGTAGATCTTGTTCATTTAATCATATTAATTAGCTGACTCATTATGGCATCTAAGAAACTTGTACAGTACTGCGAAAAATAGCCTTGCTGTAGTCTCAAGTCAGAGTCATGTAGTTTTATTTCAAATAAGAGAAAATGGATGTAATGCTTTACACTCTGCTTTTTCTTTCTTTTCTTTTTTTACAGAAAGCCTAGTATTTACCTGGTTGAAATTCAGATTGTTTTATTATGGTGTCAATTCTTTGGTTTTGGCAGCACTTCTGAAGTGCCTATACACAAAAGGACTACCACAAGGAATGAATGCAAGTGTTGACACCACCTAACAAGCAGGGATTATATGTTTACAGAAGAAGTAATATGATAGGTCAAGTATAAGAGGCACTTCTCAAGAGCACTTCACCACATAATGAGTGACTGACTAGAAAGTGCGGAGCTGCCACTCTTTGGCTTCGTTTCGGTGTTGATGCCTGCCTCTCTCCTCCAAAGCCCTCTTGATCATGTTCAGCTGCTCTGTTCTCATGTGGGGAATAATAGTAGAGTAAAGCTGCTTTTCTGTCTCATTTTTCTTGCTAATTTACACATTCAAGCCATTTTTTGTTTGCTATCCTTATTTGCTATTCCCTTTTGTCAAGGCACTGTTCTCTTTTTTGCCTCAGGCCTAGGAACTAATTTGAGCTTCTATAATTACTTCATGTTTTACACCTGTCTGCATATCATGCAGTCCTTGTCTCTGTACTTAAGCTGTATATTTCGTTGCATATAAAAAGGGGGGGTTAGTTTTCACACAAGAGGATGAATCCTCAAGATTTTGCCCCCCTCCCTTTCTCCTCCTTCAGAAGAAACACAATTAAACTGCTGAGTTGTTTTCAGCAATGCAGTTGACCTTTGGGGTTCATGAAGAATGAATGAATGCTGCCTGTTCAGACAGTTTGTGTTAAGACATTGTTGAGCAAAGAGCCCTAAGCCTTATGCCTCTTGAATGAAGCAGTGGTTGAAATCATTTTAAAATAATTAAGACACTGAACACACTAGTATCATTCCACAAGGTTTGGAGTACAGCTGCTGTTCTACTTTATAAACGACTTATTAAATTTGGGCCAAACACACTGCAAAGGCTTCCACAATGAAGAAGCTTTTCAAAAAGTTACCTTTCTTCTTTTTCTTTTAAAAAGCAGCTGATTAGATTTTTAACTTAAGTGACAGCTGCAGTTCATTGCTTGTTCTTTGGTGTCCTGCAGCCAAAGTGGAAGCCTTTTGTAAATTGCGTCTTCCTTTGGCAAAAGCATTCTTAAATAATCCAGGGTTGCTTTCCACTCAGAGCCTGCCTCAATCCAATTATGAGTTTAACAAGGGTCACATTAAGGAGACTTTGCACTTCATGTTTGCATCATTAGCCATAAGACTGTTTTCTGTATGCATGACTGTCAAAGGGCTGGGGGGAGGGAAGGCTGCAGGATGGGATAGACACAAAGCTGTCATCCACCATGTGGTGCATCCTTTAACTGAATGGAGGCACAGCAAGCTAGGAACAACATTTCCAGTTGTCTTTTGGGCCTGTTGTCTTGTAGGTTTCAGCTGGTACATAGTTGTTTGGAGGTTACAGGTGCGAGCCAGAGCTGATGAAGAAGTGTGTGCTCTACGCCTACTCATTTCTCTCCTGGTAGCCTATTGTTATTGGACAAATGGCTGGGAAGACATGAAGTTAGAAATCTCCTGGGAATTCATTATTTTTGATGAGATGACAACTTCCCAGCTTCCTTCTTCTCGTTGCTCATGCTGTTTTCTGGCATTTTTTTTTAATTCTGCAAGTTAGGGGTATCATACAATTGAAACTTTTAAAATAAGATTATAGCTAGGATACAGACTGGTTCAGGTTATACATTTAATTGGGCCAGCTGTGTTGGTTGGATGGGGGAGATGTATGCACTCAGAACAGCCATCGTATACTTTTATCTGGTCGCATTTTTGTCTCATAGTAAGTAGTAAGTAATTACATTTCCTTGGTCTATTCATGTTTTACCCAAGAGTGCAAGTGAAACTCCTAAAATTGTCACTGAAGGGGGGAATGGGTAAGACCCCTTTTTCACAGAAGATTATTCTCAACAACAACAAAAAGCCTTCTGCTAATCAGTGTTCAGATGTGTGGGATATTGCCAGAGAACTGTTGCCATATCTCCTTAGCAAATGCTTTGTGCTGCTACATACAAAGTAGCGATTTATCTAAAAATAACACTTTCATTGTCCTCCCCCTCCCCCCAAACCATTAGTAGATACTTTAGTATCATGCGAGTTTTCATAGTTTAATCCCTTTTCAAAAAGCTTTTCAGAATAAAAGCTCTAAATGGTCCTCAGTATTAATTTGATGTGACTTCTGTACAATATGGTTTGAAATTCTCAGAAGCACTTTTTTTTTGCAGCTTACTCTTTTCCATTGGAGCTGTATGTAGACAAGGCTAGCTCAATGTTTCATAGAGTCTCTGCTGCAAACTTTTATTCACAGCGGCAGTGTTTTGCTGTTCATTTGTTTATAATTTACTTATGTGAGTTAATTATAATGGATCAAATATCTGCTGTTTGCTAAATTCTAGACTTATAAACTGCCTCTTGGATCTCTTTTTTTAAAAAGGTTTGATTCAAGTTTAGCATCCATATGTTTTTTTAAAACGGAAAAAATCATTGAGATCAGATAGATCTGTTTTGAGTAAGGTGATGCTAGCCATGAATATATTTAAATACCAGTTTATGCATTTGTCTTACTAATGATAGATGTAATTTTAAACTTTGCCTCTTAATCCCCCCTCCTTGCTCCAGTATTTATTTTCTATCACCTTGCCTTTTTTAAAACTTTTGTTTGAGTTGATTTCAAAAAGGTTGCCATTGGCACTTGATTATGGCGTCTACAAGAGAAGCAGTATTTCCTGATTAAATGTGTGTCAACATTTTAGTCCAGCTAGTGTGCCTAGAGAATTTAGTCAGTTTGAGTAAATGAGTAGAATTTAGTTGACAGATTCAGAAGGCAACCTCTTCCAAAGTGGATCTTTCAGTAAAGTGTATGACCGCAGAAGATTCTTGATTTAGTTGGATAATTTCTCCACTGAAATGCTCAGTTCGACTATGGATAGTTTTATACTGCTGCTGATCTAGTGGATATAGATATTAGGCTAATAAATAAAAGGGACAAAATAGAAAATGTTGCTTTGAGAAACAAAATAGAAGGAACACCTTTTTCCCTCAGAGACCACGACAGCTTTCAAATCTAAACATATATTTTACAAAACTGCCTCTCAGCCACCACCTTTGTTTTTCTGAGCACAGTCAATCCAAAGTTTAGGTTAGTGGTTCTTATTAACTAAAAATAACACATAGTTTCAAGGTATGTTGTAACAGCATTGATAACAGTGTCATGTTTCTATTTGCATATAGTCACTGAAACTTTAAGGCTTAATTCTTTTAACAGTTTCTTTAATGTCTATTATCTGATCCCAGTACAGGCACCCTTATTTATAGGCACTGGTTCCTTTTGCAGGAAGACTAAACCCAAACATTTGCTTTCCACACACAGCATCAGCCATGTACGACCAACAAGTTGTTGCAAGTAGTCCATTACTGTGTGCATTTATTGTTCTGTATGGCATATGTATCTATATATGTCTATATATAATAACATTTTGTTACAAAGTAATGGGCTAGAAGAAATTGGCTGCTAGCAGTGTTTGCATGAGTGCCAGTGGAAAATGTTGCACAGTGCTATAAGTACATGATATAGCAATTATCATGTTTCTGTTTGCATAAGAGGAAGTTTAATTCTTCCTTCACGTTGCCTTAGCCCAAGATGTTAACAGTGTTTCAAAGAGGAAAGGATACTTTCCATTGCATATAGCCTATTGTCTAAGGGGGTCAGCTAGGCATGAGGAAGTCCCCTGGTTTGAATTTCACTTCTGCCATGAACCCATTATGGAACCACTCTCTTTCGGCTTCTCCTCCTCCCCTGGCAATATGGGGGATAATAATACTGACTGACTTACAGAGTTGTTGTAAAGACTACAACTCGATAATGCTTGTGAAGCTCTTTGAATACTTGAAGTGCTAGAAAGTGCTATCTAAATATTATTTTTAACTTTCTTCAAAAGATAAAAGTTGTGAGTTCAGATTTTTTTTGTTTATCAAGGATTATCCAAAACCAGAAATAATGGTACAAGGATGTTATTGAACCATGTTTTCAGAAAACCATGCAAATGATGATGGCCTCTTTGTGGCGTGCAATTACTGGCCCTACTTCTGAGAATATTTCTTCCATAATCTCTCTACAATCACAACAGGAAGGTAGCAATATATTTAAACTATGCTATGTTCATTGGAGAATGATCTTGGGCAGCAGCATCTTTGTCTAGCAATTAATGGTAGCAAAATTACAGAATAATTCACAAAATTAGAAACTGGATAGATATGAGATGAAAATTAAGTTATAAAAACAGTGAGCAAGGCAAACTTCGCTACTGGTATTACCATATTTATAGCAAACATTATTTATAATCTTGCAAATGAAAACTAAGTTTTCTTTAGCTATGGATATATTGCAGTTCATAGTACTCATTCTGTACTTTTCCCTTCAATATTTCTATTATTTATTTTTATGACAGTAACAGAACTTTTGTCATTAGTTTGAGGATTGTGGCCAAATACTTTCATTGTAAAAATGTTTGTATAAAATTAATTATCCAGTTATATATGATTATACAACTATTCAGTTTTTTTGTTTGTGCATGTGTATGTATATGCATGAGCAAGAATTTAGATTTGGACTGACAGCCCTGGAAACTGAAAGGCTTTTATTTATGCATGAGTACTAGCGAGGCAGGCTTTCTCAACCCTTCAGTGTTGAAATGGCTCACCCTTTCTTTACCTGGGGAACCCTGTAGTCTACCCCTAATGAAAGCCTAATAGAGGATCATGCCCATTTAAGCTGCAATCCTGAACCCCAATTACACAAGCTTAAGTCCCACAATAGTTAATGGAATTTAAGGGTGCCTCCAGACCATACTTCATTTAACTTTACTATTGTCCCTCACTTTCTTAAACAATATGTGCATTTTCCTATATATGTGTCTATTTCCTTCACCTTAAATTGTGAGCCAAGGATTTTAATCCACTACCACCACCCCATATAAATGGTAACTTTGTCAAATTGTATCCATAGTTATCTTGAAACAACTGACAAAAAGGAAAGGCAACAAATACTTGAGACAGAATAACAAAGCATTAGGTAAATGGATACATAGTTAAAATGACACAAATTTGCTGTTAAAAATATATAGGTAACTATTTATTTATTTACTTATTTGCTTACTTCTTTGTTTATTTATTGCATTTGTATATACAAATTTAAAAACACATTTTTAAACAGCAATTTAAAAACACATGCTAAAATGCCTGGGAGAAGAGGAAACTGTAACCCTGTCCCACGCTTGGAAAAGTTTGGGTGCTTTAGCAGATTATGGTGATGATAGCAGTGATGATAATGATCATGGCTGTCTCTAATATTGAAGGAAGGGGAAAGCCAGGGCCAACCCAAATTTTTTTGCTGCCTGAGACAAAGGACAAGATGGCACCCTCCCACTCTATGTGTAGAATCCAACTAGACTGGCTGTTGACTTTTATTTCAACACTGATGATGGGACAGCTTCCAACCCTCTTGGGAACAGCAGGCTCACCTGCAGCGTACAAAGGAGGCTACTGGGGGAAACAGTGAATGAATGAATAATTTTTATTGTACAAGCCATTGGCCTTGACAATATTTTAAAAAATGCTCCGTTAAATACAACAGAATAAAAATACACGTTAAAGTAACAAATTTAAAATCCAGTGTAATTTTTAAAACATTTAACACAACATAGCAAGGAGGAAATAGTGGAGACCTGCTGCCGTCGCCCCCAGAATCTGCCACATGTGGCAGCTGCCTTATTTGGCCTAATGGAAGAGCCAGCTCTGGGGAAGGTGGCACACAGTTTTCAGTGGGGGTGATTTCACTGTTGTCTTCAATATTTACAGTTACAATCTTAATCAATTCTTCATACAAAATACATTTCAGGTTTAACAAACATCTGTACTACATGGTCAGATCTTGAATCCTGTAACCTCAATATTCCTGCCCATCTCCTCACTTCATCAGCTCCCTAAGAACTCTTACCTCCCTCTACAGAAGCTCCAGCCAAATCCATTAGTACTTCTGCCTCTGTTAAGAGGAATCCTGCCCCTCATTTTCACTGTGCCATGTCTTTCTTCTTCTTTTGATTTCAAGCTGAAGGAAGAGGGCCAGGGGTACGGAATACAGGAGAAGAATTAAGCGGGTATAGGAAGGCGAGAGGGGCATTGGAGGCCCGTATTGTAGCTTTATTCCTCTTTCCTGTTCTCCCAGGCATTTTAGCCTGTGTTTTTAAATTGTTTTTAATTTTTTTAAAAAAATGTGTTTTTAAATTGTTTTTGTGTTTTAATATTTGTATATTTGTTTTTATTGTTTTTAATTGCTGTAAACCGCCCAGCTTCAGCTATGGGGTGGTATATAAATGTAATAAATAAATAATATTCAACCAGGAATAAGAAACGTGCACACCACAACTTATCCTATCTCTTTGGCAGGACTACATCTCATAACCTGGAGCTTGATTTCCTTTTAGTCACCTGACTAGCACTGGGAAGTGACTCCATGAGCTAATCAACTTCTGGTGCTAACAGCTGTTTTATTTATTTATATGTTTAACATTTAAAGCCAAAATAAACTCCTAATCAATTTATAACATTAAAACAAAATTTATGTAAAATAAATAAAATCTTATGTGCCATGTGCATCTGATGGCGCTTTATAAATAAATAAATGATGATGATGATAATTAAAATATAAACACACAATAAAACAATTAAATCATTATAACAACACAGCAGTTAAAACAGGAGACTCAAGTTGATAGATTAAATAAATACCTGTGTAAACAGGTGTGTCTTCAAAATCAGGACCTCTCATTTCAGCAGCAAGTGCATTCCATAGCATTGAAACAAATTGCCTCTGCATTACCAGAAGCTTATAATCATCAGACCTTGGCAAGACTAACCAGGTTGCATTTGTTGAACCTAACATCTTTACTGGGCAATAAAGAGGAATTCAGACTTCAAGGTAACCTGGTCCAGAGCTGTTTAGGACTTTGTATGTATGTAACAAGATGTTAAAACTGGCTTGTTGGCTAATAGGTAACCAGTGCAGGTCCTTCAGCACTGGCATAATATGTGCTCAGTAAGGGGCACTACTCAGTAGCCGGGCCATGGCATTCTGTACCAATTGCAGATCACCGACCAGCCATAAGGGAAGCCCCACATAGAGTATATTGCAGTAGTCTAAATGTGAGGTTACCAACACATTTGTCACAGTCACATGAGAACATAAGAAGAGCCTGTTGGATCAAGCCAGTGACCTATCTAGTCCAGCATCCTGTTCTCATAGTGGCCAACCAGAAAAACTATTACTGTTTGCGGGTGCCATTGATGAAACAGCTGAAACTGGTGATAAGCACTATTTGCCACCGAAGCTACCTGGCACTCCATGAACAAAGATGGTTCCAAGAGCACTTCTAACTGCGTGCCTGTTCCTTCAAAAGGGACTGTAATGCCATCTAGAACAGGCAAAAAATCCTAACTCCCACTCATGGTGTCTCTGTCTTAGCAGGATTCAGGTTCAGTTTATTGGCCCTCATCCAGTGCACCACGGCATCCAGATACTGGCTCAGTTTGTACATAGTGTCTCCTGAGTCAGATTTAATGGGGAAATAGAGCTGGATATCATCAGCATACTAATGAAATATTACCCCAGATCTCCTGATCACTGTTCCCAGTTTCTTCAGATAAATAGCATTGGGTATAAAATGTGTTGTTGCTTCAAGTCGATTAGGACTTATGGCGACCCTATGAATCAGCGACCTCCAATAGCATCTGTTGTGAACCACCCTGTTCAGATCTTGTAAGTTCAGGTCTGTGGCTTCCTTTATGGAATCCAGCCACCCTGAAAAAGACGGTGATCCAACTGCTCCTGAAAACCCCCACCCACCCTGGACCCATTGATTTACAACCACTACCGACCAGTCTCAAATAGCCCCTTGTTAGGAAAGGTGATTGAGAGGTTTGTTGCATAGCAATTGCTCAAAAGTAGGATGAAACGGATTATCCCGACCCATTCCAATCTGGGTTCAGGCCTGGTTATGGGACTGAATCGGCCTTGGTTGCCCTGATGGATGACCTTTATTGGGAGAAGGACAGGGAGGGTGCGACCCTGTTATTCTTACTTGATGTTTTGGCGGCTTTTGATACCATTGACCATGGTATCCTTCTGGGCTGACTTGGTGAGATGGGTATTGGAGGCACTGTTTTACTATGGTTCCGATCCTATCTCCAAGGTCGTTTTCAGAGAATAGCATTGGGTGATTGTGTTTCGGCCCCCTGGCAGTTGTGCTGTGGGGTGCTGCAGGATATCATTTTGTCCCCCATGCTGTTTAGCATCTATATGAAGCCCTTGGAAGCAGTCATCAAGAGATTTGGAGCAAGGTGTCAGCATACGCTGACAATACCCAGGTCTGTTTCTCTGTAGTATCTGAATCGGGAGAGGCCGTGCAAGCCCTGGACCACTGCCCGGACTCAGTGGTGGGCTGGATGAGGGCCAATAAACTGAGTCTGAATCCTAGCAGGACGGAGATGCTGTGGGTTGGTGATTCCCAAGTTCAAATAATTGGTTAGTTGCCTCCTTTGGGTGGGGTTGTACTCCCTCTGAAAAAGCAGGTCTATAGTCTGGGGGTGCTCCTCAATTCCTCTTTGTCACTGGAGGCCCAGGTGACCTCAGTGGCTATGAGTGCCTTTTACCAGCTTCAGCTGATAAGACAGTTGAGGCCGTTTCTGGACCGGGATAGCCTGACCACTGTTGTCCAAGCACTGGTAACCTCCAGGCTGGATTATGGTAATGTGCTGTATGTGGGGCTATCCTTGAGGTTGGTCCGGAAGCTGTAGCTGGTGCAAAATGTGGCAGTGAGACTACTCACTGTGACAGGTATCGCCAGCATATCACCCCGCTGCTGAAAGAATTGCACTGGCTGCCTATTAGCTACCGAACTAAGTTCAAGGTTCTAGTTTTGGTGTACAAAGCCCTATACAGCTTGGGACCAGGATACCTGAAAGATCAACTTATCCCTTATATAAATTGATCACTGCGCTCTGCAGGTGAGGGCCTCCCGCGGATACCATCTTATCAGGAGATCCGTTCCGCACAACTTAGGAAACAGACCTTTACTGTAGTGGCACCTACCCTGTGGAATTCCCTCCCCTTGAATATTAGACTGGCGTCCTCTCTGTTATTTTTTCGGCAGCTACTGAAGACCTTCCTCTTTCAACAAGCCTTTTAAGTTGAGACCTTATCCCAGTCTGCATCTGTGTTGGAATTGCTTTTTAAACCTTTTTTTTAAGTTGTTTTTAAAGCTTTTTAAAAAAACATGTCTTAAAGATGTTTTGTTTTGATATATTTTAAAATCTGTTTTTATGATGTTTTAAAGTGTTTTTGGTGCTTTTGTTTGCTGCCCTGGGTTCCTACTGGGAGGAGGGGCAGGATATAAATCAAATAATAAATAAGAAGAGCTCTGCTGGGTGGCTCCTTAAGGACACAATGGAAGCAACAGCTGTTGTGGCAGAATATATGGGAAACAACATCTCAGCATGTTTTGTATTATCAGTGAGGGAGAATTGTTGTACCCTATCTTCTAGTCCAGGGGTTCCCAAAATGTGGTCTGCAAGCTTCATTCATGTGGTCCATGGTGTGCCTGTGGATTTGTGGTTGAAGACAGGAGATTACACATTCATTAAATATTTTTATTTCTTCTTTTGCATTTTATTGTATTACAATTTCAGCTCTATTTAAATTTAGTGGAATTCAAATTGTAATAAAATAAAATTTATAAGAAATAAAAGAAGCAATAAAAATACAATTAAAAATCATACAGCATCTGGCACAGAGCATAACAATTGGTACAATAATCAGAAAAACAATTTCTGTCAAGACCCACAGCAATTTTCAAGTGGTCTTTGGGGGGAAACCTTTTGTTTTAATACATTTTAGAGTCTGTTCTAGTCCAATCTTCTTTCCAAAATAAGAATACTGTACTGTTAGTAGTAATACTGTATTGTTAGTAGTTCAATCTCTGCCTTTTTGGCAGTGTTTGGCAGTGTTATTAGACTCACTTCAAGAACTGCCATATTGTACATTTAGCCACATTTATATCCCATTAATATAAGGATTTTCGTTTATTTAGCTAGTTTGTGGAACAAAAACCTACCCCAGCAAAGTTTTCATTGTGCAATTTGCACATAAGTAGACTTACAGGATAGTCTTTCTAGGACATTTCACCCATACAACATTGCCAAATTTCAGCCAGTTACTACTTAACTATTTTCCTTCTGGGGGGGGGGAACACCTGGGGCATAAAATGTCCCAGAAATGCATTGGAGTTTTTTTTTACTACCCCAGCCAATGTTGGCGGATTGGTATCAAAAACACCCCATCTTTTTTTCATAGAAAAATGGCCAACAAAAAGCACTGGTGTCAAATGCACAGAAACATTCTACCTCCTCTGAATAAGGCCATATACACACCTTACATTTATTCCCCCAAAGAATCCTGGGACATGTAGTTTTTGAAGGGTGCTGAGAATTGTTAGGACATCCCTATTCACCTCACAGACCTGCAGTTCCCAGAGTTCCATGGGAAGAGGAATTCACTGTTAAACCACTCAGAATTACAGGTCTGTGTGGGGAAGAGGGGTCTCCTAAGAAGTCTCAGCACCCTTCACAAACTATAGCTCCCAGGATTCTTTGGGGGAAGCCATGACTGTTTAACTGGGCTCCTTCTGGGAAGAAGGGCGGATTTAAATAAATAAATAAAGGGGAATAATAGTGGAATAAATATATCATGTGGATGTTTTTTTCTGGTATTGTCAAGCACACTTCTGATACCACAGACACAAATGTTATCTGGGGTCAAGATATCAGCTCACCAAACACTGGAAATCTCATTGGGGTAGAAAATACACTCCCAAACCCGTTGTAGTAATTTTTTCCCCTTCGACATTGGATAAAGTTTAACTCAGTATTATCTACTTTGATAGGCCATAGCCCTCTAGAGTCTATGGGAGACATTTGACCTCACTCACTGTCTGATCAATTTAACTGGAGATTCCAGAGATTGAATCTGAGCTATGAGTGCCCTCCCAACTATACAGCTTTAGGAGATTTTTTTTTTAATCAAGTTTCTAAACTATATTTAATTCTCTGTGGTAACTCTCATTGCTTTTGAGTTATCAGTAAAAAAAAATTTGTTGTTTTTACCTGAGAATATTTTAAACGATTATTTAAAAACATCATTGTTTTCTCCTCACTTTTTTCCGCATTTCCTCATGTGACTTGTCTACTAGCTACATAGCTCTCATCTCAGTCCCCCCCCCCAATTTCTTAGGCTCAGGATATTTCAGGTTTTATTGGAAAAAGCCAGTAACACATTGAACAGAGCCTGGAAAGTAACAATAGCTAGTGAGGACTGCAGAGCAATTATGTAATTTAGGGATGGGGAGCCGCTGGCCCTCAGATATTGTTGGACTCCAACTTCTATTTGCCCCAGTCAGCATGGTCAGGGATGATAGGAATTATAGACAAACAATATCTGTAGGGTCACAGGTTAGCCATTGCTGGTGTAAATTCCTCCTAGATCTGCCCAACTCGTAGTATAAGACATGCTGGCATATGACCCTCAATTCAGATTTTGCTTGTACAGAATGCAGTAGCTCACATTGTAAGTAAGCTGACCACTACTAGTAGTAATAACCCTGTACACTGTGGACAAGTAGTTGAGGCTTGAGGTTAAAAGTCATCTAATAAAGTTTAATCTATCTTTTCAGAAGGAAATAGCACTGTTTCTCCACTATCATTAGGTCTCATTACCTGTTTGCCTTCATTATTATGATCTTCCTTTTTTTTGTCCTTCCCCTTCCCACATATTTCCCAAGGGGGTAGGGTAGAAGGAGGAAAAGACACTCTTTTCCTCTCTCCTATCCCTTGAGAAATATGGGAGGTAAAGATAATCTCCTTCCTGTTCTATGCCCTTCCCCTCTCCTTCCACAATGATTAATGGGTCCCCATTAGAATAAACGCTTGCTTGCACAGTTTAATGCAGGACTTATTAAAGCAGATAATAAATAAGGCAAATGCAAAAATATGAAGCAGGCAATATTGAAGTGTAGCAGTTGTTCTCTTTTTTAAAAAAAAACTGTGAAGCTAGATGCCATGCATCCTGAGAATATAAATGCAATTATTAATTTCCATCAATGCTTGGAAAGCCCTTAATTGTATGTACACTATTTCCCCCCAGTTGCGTATTCTATTTAAAATGTAAAAATATTACTTTATATTCAAAAAAGTTTTTATGCTGGTATTCCTGACACACTATGTGTTTGTGTATGGAATGTTGATTAAGTAGGCAGGAAAAAACCCCACATAAATTCATCTTCCACCAATAGCAAGCAATAACAAAAAATATGAGTAGAGAACAAGCCAATTGTGTTTTGTTCATATTAAGTC